>NC_090265.1:1717664381-1717896881 GCF_040414725.1 Anabrus simplex
TGAAGATTTCCTGGCGGTGCACTGCCTGTCCAGAAGAAAGCCTGACCATCAACGAGGTAAGGGCGTTACGAAGAGTTTACGATCATCTGTGTGACATTGTGGATATAGTGAACAGTTCATGTGGCATTCAACTCTTCTGCCTTTTCTCGTCCGCTTTTGTGAGCTTTACATCCTGCTTGTACTCAGCTCTTGCTGCAGTCCTCCACTCCAAGAGCCAGGATATACACTGGTCTATGATGGGAACATCTCTCGTCTGGGTTGTCAAGAACTCCCTCTTGTTAATAGTACCAGCTGTCTTCTGCCACGCTGCCGCTGCAGAAGCTTGTCGGACCTCTGTTGTCGTTCAGAAACAACTTCTGCGACAACCACGTACATCACCACTCGCCGAAGAACTTCAACTGTTCTCTCACCAGCTGCATTACCGTCCAGTAAGATTTACTGCCTTCGATTTCTTTACTGTGGACTTTCATTTCATTTTCAACATCGTCGGAGCAGCGACTACCTACCTAATTATATACGTGCAGTTCGATTCCGAGCGGAAATAGTTACACTTGTGTCACTAAACACGATAGTGTTCTAGTGCAAAAGTGGTTATTATCAAGAAATAAAGAATAAATACTTCTTCTTTTCCTTTTTTATCTGTTTACCCTACAGGGTCGGTTTTTTCCCTCGGCCTCAGCGAGGGATCCCAACTCTGCCGCCTCAAGGGCAGTGTCCTCGAACTTCAGACTCTGGGTAGGGGGATACAACTGGGGAGGATGACCAGTACCTCGCCCAGGCGGCCTCACCTGTTATGCCGAACACGGGCCTTGTGGGGGGATGGGAAGATTGGAAGGGATAGACAAGGAAGAGGGAAGGAAGCGACCGAGACCATATGTTAGGTACCATTCCGGCATTTGCCTGGAGGAGAAGTGGGAAACGACGGAAATCCACTTCCAGGATGGCAGAGGTGGGAATCGAACCCACCTCTACTCAGTTGACCTCCCGAGACTGAGTGGACCCCGTTCTAGCCGTCGTACCACCATTCAAATTCCGTAGCGGAGCCTGGAATAGAACCCGGGCCTCCGAGGTTGGCAGCTAATCACACTAACCACTACACCACAGAGGCGGACATAGAATAATATTTACTACCAGTTAATGCTACTCATCGTTTCGTACAATTAATAATTTAGATGAAACATTCGTATGAAAATTAGGTATTATCTTCCGTGCTTAGAAAAAGTGCCCTTTTTGTACTCATTCAATTTATTTTCAAATCAAGGGGCATTGTTTCTATTTTCTGAATGTTACTTAACTCCTCAAGAATCTAAGCCGATTTGCCTCGGGTTATCAGGCAGCCGGGTTTCTCTGCACATAATAAATATTTTTATGCCTCCAGGAGGTTTTCCTAAATTGCTGACGAACGTAATTAAAATTAATCTTGGTACTGTTAACGAGATGACGTCCGTAACTCTTCACCCCAGTCTGGCAGTAACGTTCCGAACACTTTATTAATCTGAATATCTGAAGAAAATACTGTACGAACAAAACCCGTTCTAGCATGCTTATACACACAGCGATAGCATACCAATTAGACTTTCAAAGACCAGGAAAGCAGGAAAGTTCATTGCACTATTAAGATCTGTAGTGTTTTATTTCGAAGTTGTTCCAGAGGATTTTCTTAGTTCGTGTGTTACTCTGCACCGCGTATCGCGAGGTATTTCGGAAACTGCACCCTTCGATGCATTCTTCAATATTTCAATACACACCACCAGTTACAGTCTTCATGATGTTGACGCCTTGATTTCAATGTTATACTTCTGTAGTTTGAAGTTGCTCCCAAGGGAGATAACTCCACAATAAGCAATATTACAGAAATCTATGAACTTTGTGACTCATGCGCGTTACTTCAGAAGCACATTAATTTAGCTGCAGGTTAACGAGCTAGAATTACACCACCAGTAATCGATAGGAATTTACCATGTATGACTATGCAGAAGAGGAACATTAAATTGTCTTTGTTCACTGATTACTGTATGAGGTTAAATAAAATCTGCAGTCCTATACACAAGTGTCTGGGTCTGATTAGCTCAGTATTCAGAAAATTTCTGGCCTGGTTCTCTCACGAATAAGAGGATGGGGGTTTGCGCACGGGAATGGTATTGGATTTTCATGTCTCCTTACGTAAATACACGATTTGAGGAAATGACTGGGATAAGAGTTAATGCACTTTCTGGGTGATGCTTTTGTAGTGTAAGTTATGTAGTTACTTAGTTACGGTTGTTAAGTGACATTCTGTTTAGGTTTTTGTCCAATTGTTTTTACTCAATGTCTCATTAAGGAAGTTAATCAAAGAAGGTTGTTATTGGTATCGTCGCTTCCCCGGTAAAAAGTTGTAATCCACAAAGCTCTTCCTATCGATTATTCTCCTCAAGACTGGTCACGCCTCCCAGCCACATATGGATATGCAGCCCATCAGAACAATGTCCGTTGTGTTCGTTTTCCTGTGCCGACGAGTAACTGAAAATGAACCTAACATGCATTATACAATAGGAGTGCGTAAATAAGTAATGCAAGCATACATTCGTATAGTACGGTACAGTAAGGTTAATTTTCCTTTACACATGGGCATAGTAAAATGAACACAACAAAATTTGTTCTGATGGACTGCATAACCATATGTGGCTGGGAGGCGTGACCAGTCTTAAGGAGAATCATCGATAGGAAGAGCTTTGTGGATTACAACCTTTTACGGGTGAAGCGACGATATATTACATATGGCGACGAGGATAAAAATTATTTTATTCTCTTGAAATTTATATGCGCTGAAACCATACTGCATGAATTGTGATTTCACCAGTTGGAAACGCGGAAACTGGAATTGTGGACGAAGGATGCCGAAAAAGTGCGAACACCGAAATTTGCGAACACATCATTAAAGCGAAAATTCGGGCACACTAGGGATTATTGCTACCTTGTAACCGTACAACAGGGTTACAGATTCCATTCAGTATTATTATTATTATTATTATTATTATTATTATTATTATTATTATTATTATTATTATTATTATCATTATTAACCCGAGTCATTAGATTTTATATTCTGTTTCTCATCATTTAGACTGTAATAATTAGGTATCACGTATATTATTGTATTTAAACATAGGTTAAGTGAAATTTGTTTGTAATTATTCTGTATTGTAGTAAGTGAGATTTGTTGGTTTTATCTAGTCAGGCTGTGGCTTGTGACTCTGGCTAGATGAGCTGGCATAGTATTTTGCAATCGAGGCTATGTTTTACTGTGCAAGTAGATTTCCCGGTGACGCATTCAGCATAGTCATTCTCAATCCGCTTGGGCACGCTTAGACAACACTTGACTGATGACATCAGTGCGTGGGCACGTGATTGCGACCAAGTGTCAGTATTCGCCAGCTACTGTATGTGGAAGTGGAAGGGATGAACATTGAGTAGGGAGATGAGTCGTCATCGCGAGGTTATATAAGTTGATGCAACGGTGGGGAGAGGTATTCAGATCATATCGTTCAGTTCATATCGTTCAGATCATATGTAACAGTCAGATGTATCAAATGGAAGAAGTGGTCTTCGAGTGATGGTCAGAGCTAAGAGTTGTGTTTGAAGAAGTAATAATCGAGGAAGTCTACAAGTGGTGGTTGTATCCGAGCAGAGACGGGTACTATGCTGATAAAGAAACATCATCTTCTTGTGAGGATGGACTTCACAAGATGTTTCAATAATATTTTCCAATTACTTATAATATATTGAGTAGACGTAATTACATGGGAGCTCCCTACACGCGTACATGGTATGTAGGCCAACTCCTTGTTATATAAGAAGATAACAGCAGACGGCTCCCGACTTCAGCTCATAGGTTTTCCCAAGAATTTCAAGTTCAACAGCGGTGAATGCAGACATCAGGTAATTAAAGCATCAGACATGTTATGCATTCATAACATGAAGAAGAATGTAATCAGCGGCGATATCACATCTCACTTCAAGTTCATGCCAATAGCTTTTTTTAGATTAAATTTTCCTTTTATTAGTACCGCAAATCTCACGATATTTTTTTTGTTAAATTAAAAGACGTCAATGATTGTTCATTGTGACGTAAATAATAGTCATAAACTCAGTTTTATTTTAATTAGAATAAGTGATTCCAGTTCCATGTACAATCCTCAGTTGTGGAAATGCAACAGTAATTTAATATTGTCCTGATCCATATCCCTGTATATTGCCAGATATGTGAGTTTATCACCTCACGCCTTGAGATAATTGATATAAGAGGTATGCTCTACCGAATTTTGTTGTTTTTCTTACAAAAGCAACTGGCGCTCAAACAAATGTTATTTATATTGTGTGGAAGATATGAAGGTATAAGAGTAGTGGTTGGAGTAGCAACAACGTGTCGCCAGCAACGTGGGACTCGAAAGGTTCAGAAAAAGTGTTTCTGAATGGCAATATACATGGATCAGTTTTTTTTAATGAGTACGCACATGTTAAATTCACCGAGTAATGTTAGGAAAGTCATTTTGTTGAAGTTTGTATTTAAGGGGTAATGTCAGAGGAAGTGCAAGGGGAAATAGCTTTGAGATCGCGAAAAATTAGTAGGAAACCGAAGATGGACAAGGATAGCAATATGCAGTCAGGTGATGAGGCTGAGGTTATTGTGTCCAAGGAAATCCAAGGTGGTAACATAAATAGGAAGTTGGTGACTAAGGTGGGACCTGCTGAAAGTCAGAAAATAGTAGAAACTGAGGAAAACGCTGTCACGCAAGATCAAAGTAAAGGGGTGATTGACCTTGGTTTATTTAATTTGCTGATGTCCAAAATGACTGAGCAGAATAATATCATTAGTAAAAAAATTGAATCTCAGAATAATATTATGAGTGAGAAAATTGAAACGGTTGTTAGTGAAAAAATTGAATCTCAGAATAATATTATGATTGAGAAAATTGAATCTCAGAATAATATCATTAGTGAGAAAATTGAAGCTCAGGGTATTAGTATTAATAAGAAGATCGATGATGTTAGTAATAAGATAGATCATAAGGTGTTAGAAATAAGTAAGCAAATTAATAATTTAGAAAGTAAGGTAAATAGGGAGTGTAGTGACATCAGAGCTGAGATGGAATTGGGTCGGAGCAATCTCCGTACGGAAATAGAGCAAATTAGTGAGACATACATCAAACAGATTGATGAATTAGGCGCGAAGATCGAGTCTAATAAAGGAGAAATCAATTAGTAGAAGAAAGGTTTGAAAAGATAACCAATACAGTGGGGCAAGAAACTAGGAAATGTATTAGTAGGGTAGAACATGTGGAAAGAAAACTTGGAGAAGTAGGTGATCTAGAGAGTGAACAAAAATCATTATCACAGAAGGTGAGAGAATCGGAAGAAAAATTACAGGAGAAATTAAGAAAAATTCAAGAAAAGTCTGAGGAAACATTGGAAGAAAAATTTCTGAGTTGCCAGAGAGTACTCCAGAAAGAAGTGCGTGATAGTAGAAATGTACGTGAAATAATTGTAAATAATGGTTTAATCACTAGAGATCATGATATACCTAAGTTTTCTGGGAAAGAATTTAACCCGATGGAATTTATGAGAGTAGTAGAGAAGAAATTTGCTGTTCATTTAAGAGACAATATTATTAGCTGGGAAACTGTATTGGAGATCTTATCTAATGCTTTCGTAGGAGAGACTAAGTCTTCGTTTCAAGTATATAAAAGCTCAATGTCTAGTCTAACTGAATTTAAGGAGAAATTCATGGCTAAATTTTGGAGTGAAGGTGTTCAGAGTAGAGAGAGAGAGAGAGTAATGTTTGGCAAGTATAATTCTAACGAGGGTGTTATAATGACAGAATATTTTTAGCACATGTTTTGGTGTGGAGAAATTTAGAATGTATTGGACCTGAGGCTGATATAGTTAGACGTATGGCTAAGCACTATCCCGATAGAATAAGAGAAGCTGTTTGTATGCAAAAAGTGGAGACTATTAAGGAAATGGAGATTTTGTTGGAACGTTTTGATGCTTTAGGTAGTAGCTTGAATAATAGTAGGACACTAAATAGGAATGTGGAAGGAAGGGGTAACCAATCTAATAATCAGGACAGGCCTATGAATAATCGTAACTACAGAAGAGAATATCAGGAGAGACCTAATAATAATTTCCACAGGGAGAGAAATTATCAAAATAGTTCGGAATATTTCAGGACTGGGAGGCGTGATTATGGTAATCAACCAGAAGCTGGGAGGCGGGAGAATCCAGGCCATAATAATAATAATAATAATAATAATAATAATAATGACTCTAGAGGAAATAGGCAACAGGGGAGGCCGACTGAGGTGTGTAACCAACAAGTCGTCACCGAACCAAGTACTTTAAACGCGCAACGGACTGTATAAACAGGTCACTGAGACAGTCCGTAAATGGTGAGTTCACGTATAAGGTAGATAAGTATGTCAATGTCGCCCAGTCTATAGTTGTAAGTGAACATGATTGTGACCTAAGTAGCAATAATTCAAATGTTTTAAGTGACGACTTATTCGTAGACAATAAATTTTATAAGTGTAATTTAAATTTAGATATAAGGCAAGATTTGTTAAGTGATCTTATATTATGTAATGAGGATAATTTAAGTAGTGTTACTGTTACACCGACGATTGAACTGCTGATATGGGGCAGAAAAGTTAAGATTTTGTTGGACTCTGGTAGTGAGAAGTCATGTGTAAATTCCAAGCTGTATGAGGAAGTTTTGAGAGAGAAGTATGAAGTAGCGGAAATTCTAGTGAGGAATACGTTCATCGTAACAGCTGTTGGAAACAAGTCTCAAAGAGTGAATAAACAAATAGCTGTCCCCATTGACATAAGTGGAGAATGTATTTTCCAACCATGCTTAGTTGTGCCTAATTTAGTTTATGCCGTTATTTTAGGTACCGACTGGTTAACGTGTCACAAGGCTAAATTAAATTTTGATCTGTGTAATGTCAATCTTATTTGGGGAAAGAGTAGCAGGGAAATCAGGTTACCATATGATGTTTTGTCAGAAATTAGTGCGAATAAAGTGTGTTCTAGTACGGAAGGGCCTTGTGAAATTCCTAATATTAGGAAAAATATTGATGTCTGCCATGTGTCTATACAGAGAGATTCTAGAGACGAATTGTATGAGACAGTGGAGAAATGTAATTTAGCGGAGAGTCAGAGGGACGAATTGTGTGAATTATTGATATCACAGAGTGATATTTTTAGTGACCGGCCTGGTAGAACACATCTTTACGAACACAAATTTAATGTTCTTGATAACTCAACTTTTGTAGGACCGAAATATCCCATTCCGTTAAAATACGCTAGCGCTGTTGAAGAGCAGATTGACATTATGCTAGATTATAATATAATTGAACCATCATGTAGTCCTAATTTAAATCCACTTGTTATTATACCTAAGAAGGATAACACGGTAAGATTGTGCATTGATGGCAGATTAATGAATAAGAGAATTGAAGCCGATCAGCAAAGGGCGGAGACGGTAGAGGAACTTATTCAACGTTTTGAAGGTAGAAAAAGGTTTTCTACTTTTGATTTGTCGTCATCTTTCTGGCAGATTCCACTTAGAGAAAGCGACCGTCCACTCACGGCGTTTGCATACAAGAATTGCTTGTATCAGTTCGCCAGGGTGCCTTTCGGGACCCGTACTTCATCTGCAGCATTAATTAGGGCCATGAATAAAGTATTAAGGAGAGATACGGATAGTTTTGTGACCATGTACATAGACGACATTGTTATAGCATCCCACACGTTTGAGGAACACATGAAACACTTACATATTGTTCTACATAAAATCAGGGAAGGGGGATTTACATTAAAACTGAGTAAATCGACATTGTGTTCACAACAGATTACATTTTTGGGACACACTGGATCTGAACAGGGGGTAAAACCGGAACAGACGAGATTAGACAAGATAAACAACACTCCTACTCCACGTAATGTTAAACAATTGAAATATTATCTGGGAATGTGTAATTACTTTCGACGTTTTGTGGGTAAATATTCTGCGCTGTTAGAGCCGTTTCGTGAGCTATTGAAAGGAGGTGCGAAGTGGAAGTGGAGGAAAGAACATGATGAGGCTTTCCAGAAGTTGAAGGATGGATTTAATGAAGCAGTTATGTTGAGATATCCTATGTCAGATCGTGAATTTATTCTCATGACTGATGGGTCAGAGAAGGGAGTTGCTGGATGTTTATGTCAGAGAGATGATAGCGGCAATTTAGGCATAGTTTCCTTGGCAAGTCGTGGGCTCAGTATGGCAGAAAAGAGATATACGATCACTGAGATTGAATTTCTTGCAATCATGTATTCATTAAGTAAGTTTAGAATGTATGTTTTAGGTAATAAATTCGAGATATGGACTGACCATCAGGCCTTGGTATTCTTAAATACTTATAAACTAACTAGTAATCGTATGACTCGTTGGATTTTAGCCATAAGTGAATATGATTTTAAGATACGTCATATTAAAGGGAAAGATAATGTTATGGCTGACTTTCTCAGCAGGTATCTCCCTAAGGAGGAAAACACTGTCTCTTTAGAGGTGAAAGAAGGTATTTTGATTTGTGTTGGCTCGATGACTGATAATACTGCAGAAAGAGATAGACTTCGTTATCTGTTGTCCGAGCAGGAAAGAGAAGAAGAGTTGGCGGGACTGTTGACCTCGCTTAGAGATAAGGAACCAGGTACTGTTCTAGTGAACGGTAAACTTACGTATAAGTTATGTAATGGTTTTCTCACTCGGAAATGTTATTTTGGGAAGTTCAATGTATGTGTACCTAAAGCCCTGCAAGAGGATATGATTTGGTTTTATCATAAGGAGCTGGGTCATTTTGGAGCAAATAAGGTCTTATATGCTATTCAGGGTAACTTTGTGTGGAGGAATATGGGAAGGCACGTGAGGAAAATACTCGCTACGTGAGATCTCTGCCAACGCTCTAAGCACCCGACTAGACTTCTAGAGGGGCCCAGGCAGGCTGTTATTGTTGACAGACCCGGGAAGCTTATTAGTGTTGATCTGTTTGGACCGTTAGTTAAATCCAGATATGGTTACCAATTTGTTTTTGTCTTCAGCAAATATGTCAAGATGTACCCATTGAGGAAAGCTACAGGGAGGGGTTGTCTCAAAAAGGTCGTAGACAGATATATTCCTGAGTTCGGATGTCCCCTCAGAATACTATCTGATCATGGCAGCCAGTTTATTTCGAAGATCTGGAATACCAAACTAAATGAACTGGGGATCAAAACTATATTTTCATCGGTACGTTGCCCGCAAAGCAATATGGTTGAAAGAACGATGCGTGAAATTGGACGTATATTTAGGGCATATGTGCATGACAAACACAACTCGTGGTTTTCACAGTTGAGTAATGTCGAACGTTGGTGTAACGTCACGTTGCACGAGTCCACTGGATTTACGCCCTATGAAATTCATCACGGTAGGAAGCCTACTGATGAAATTGCGAGTATGTTAGGCTTGGACTTGGGAGAGGAGAAAACTAAGGATTTTTATATCCAGCTGGCTAGGGAGAATTTAAAGAAAGCAGGAGATAAACGTATTCGCCAGCAGAAAAAGACTACTTTGGATGAATTTGAACTTGGTGACAAGGTTTTACTCAGAGTGCCACTCCCGTCATCAGCAGAAGCTGGTCAATTTTCTAAGTTTTTCTTGTTATATCAGGGATACTTCACCGTAGTGAAACGGATTGGGAAATGTGCTTATTCATTAGAAGACAAGGAAGGAAATATCGTAGGAACATACAATATAAGAAATCTTAAGAAATATATCATGCGAGTTTGTTGATTAATTCTCATTACTATGTTAATTCACCATGTTTTATGAAGCTGGCATTGCGAACAGGACTTCAGTGAAATCAGCGTGTGTTGTGATAATAAGTGAAGCACGGCAGTGCAATAAACTCCAGTGCTTGGAGAAAGTGTATATAATGAAATGTCTTCGAGAATTACTTTTGGACACTAAATGAACGTTGGAAACGACAGAAGTGAGAAACAAATGTAATCTCTGTATGTAAATAATACTGTATAATCAAAGTGAAAATGATAATTGATCAATGTTTTATATGTGTAACAACGAACATCCAGATGGATGATAACATGTACCCAATTTGTAAAGGGCATTTTTATCCATGTATATATGGTGTACTCGATTTCAGGTGATTATGTATATATTTCATGAATCAATCGATTCATTTAATCGATTATTTCATGAGGGAGGCGTTCTGTAACCGTACAACAGGGTTACAGATTCCATTCAGTATTATTATTATTATTATCATTATTATTATTATTATTATTATTGTTATCATTATTATTATCATTATTAACCCGAGTCATTAGATTTTATATTCTGTTTCTCATCATTTAGACTGTAATAATTAGGTATCACGTATATTATTGTATTTAAACATAGGTTAAGTGAAATTTGTTTGTAATTATTCTGTATTGTAGTAAGTGAGATTTGTTGGTTTTATCTAGTCAGGCTGTGGCTTGTGACTCTGGCTAGATGAGCTGGCATAGTATTTTGCAATCGAGGCTATGTTTTACTGTGCAAGTAGATTTCCCGGTGACGCATTCAGCATAGTCATTCTCAATCCGCTTGGGCACGCTTAGACAACACTTGACTGATGACATCAGTGCGTGGGCACGTGATTGCGACCAAGTGTCAGTATTCGCCAGCTACTGTATGTGGAAGTGGAAGGGATGAACATTGAGTAGGGAGATGAGTCGTCATCGCGAGGTTATATAAGTTGATGCAACGGTGGGGAGAGGTATTCAGATCATATCGTTCAGTTCATATCGTTCAGATCATATGTAACAGTCAGATGTATCAAATGGAAGAAGTGGTCTTCGAGTGATGGTCAGAGCTAAGAGTTGTGTTTGAAGAAGTAATAATCGAGGAAGTCTACAAGTGGTGGTTGTATCCGAGCAGAGACGGGTACTATGCTGATAAAGAAACATCATCTTCTTGTGAGGATGGACTTCACAAGATGTTTCAATAATATTTTCCAATTACTTATAATATATTGAGTAGACGTAATTACATTGGAGCTCCCTACACGCGTACATGGTATGTAGGCCAACTCCTTGTTATATAAGAAGATAACAGCAGACGGCTCCCGACTTCAGCTCATAGGTTTTCCCAAGAATTTCAAGTTCAACAGCGGTGAATGCAGACATCAGGTAATTAAAGCATCAGACATGTTATGCATTCATAACATGAAGAAGAATGTAATCAGCGGCGATATCACATCTCACTTCAAGTTCATGCCAATAGCTTTTTTTTAGATTAAATTTTCCTTTTATTAGTACCGCAAATCTCACGATATTTTTTTTGTTAAATTAAAAGACGTCAATGATTGTTCATTGTGACGTAAATTATAGTCATAAACTCGGTTTTATTTTAATTAGAATAAGTGATTCCAGTTCCATGTACAATCCTCAGTTGTGGAAATGCAACAGTAATTTAATATTGTCCTGATCCATATCCCTGTATATTGCCAGATATGTGAGTTTATCACCTCACGCCTTGAGATAATTGATATAAGAGGTATGCTCTACCGAATTTTGTTGTTTTTCTTAAAAAAGCAACTGGCGCTCAAACAAATGTTATTTATATTGTGTGGAAGATATGAAGGTATAAGAGTAGTGGTTGGAGTAGCAACAACCTGACTAGGGTTTCCCAGGTCTTGGTAAATATTTCGTTGCCAGAAATATGCGAACACTCTCCTGAGAATCCCATCTACCCTGGATTAGCTTTCCGATTTTAACAGTGACATTGTATTTGCAACCTCCCATACCATGTCACAAACATTTTTTTCTTGCTTTACGTCGCACTGACACAGACAGGTCTTAAGACGACGATGGGAGAGGAAAGGCCTAGGAATGGGACGGAAACAGCTGTGGCCTTAATTAAGGTACAGCCTCAAAGTATGCCTGGTGTGTAAATGGAAAACCACGGAAAACCATCTTCAGAGCTGCCGACAGTAGGGTTCGAATCCACTATCCCCCGTATGCATTCTCACAGCTGCGCGCTCCTAACCACAAACATCCACCAGCTAGTTTTTTAACTATAGTCGTAATATTGAAAGAAGGATTGTGACAGTTCTTAGTGAGAGGTCCGTTTACTCCCTGCATGCGTGGGGAGAGGGAGTAGGGGATATGGTTGCCATGGAAACGTGGACGTGCACACTGCAGTTGCTATGGAGGTAAGCCTGCTGGCCAGGTCGAGTTGAAGTTGCCAAACCTCTCACTTCTGAGCGGTCGGAACGAACGATCAAGTGAGGCGGAAACGAGGGGAAAGAGAGAGAATGCAAGAATGTGGCAACACCGTGCAGTGGCAAGTGCGATGCTCCTCCCTCCAGCCCTATCTCTCAAAATGCTTCTTTAAGTATTACGAGTACAATGTGAACAATAGTGGAGATTTCCGCTGCGACCGGTTCCACCGCCAGTTCAGGGCACATACCCGTACTTATGTTCACTTCACTTTTAACCTTCATAGCGTTAGCAATATTCAGTATGGAAATCGTTACCATGATCAAAGGTAGGCCCTCCGCTCATTATAATGGTTACGCATACCATAAGCATAGAGAAACAAAAGCAGATGATGTTACGTGGCTATGTTTATGCCAAAAGTCTTATCAATGTAAGGGATTGATGCGGTCGAAGAATGAACAAGTACTTTATGTATCCGAAAATTTGTGTGGACCACCTGATGGCTCCGCTCTAGAAATGAAGAAGCAAGTGTGTAAAGACAAGAAGACGGCTCGAGAAGAAATTACGCAGTTGTGTGAGATATACACCGATGAAATAGAAAACCTACATAATAAAGGTTAGTAAAGAAACGTCCTTATTTATATTACAATTACTTTCGTATTTTATTAATATAAAGTACATGTGCCATGTAGTAAAATAAAGCAAGAATGAGTTTTGTATTACAAATTATATTATAGGTCAATAAAATAACAATAAGTACTGTATATTTATGAAAATTCATATATTTACTACTAATATAGTGTACCATTATTTGACATAACCTGTGCGTTCTGAAAAATTGTGGGATCTCTTCTACTCTCTTGACGAAAAGTGTCTTCCTTTTTGTGATTTTTAGCTTTAGATGGTACTTAAATGCAAATTTTGATTGAAAAAATATTATAGAGCGTAATAAGCTCTACAAAACTGGTTATTATGATTTTTTAAATGCTTCGTAAGGTCAGAAATGAAAAAATAAGATTGAGACAATATATTTAGGTTTTTTATACATACTTTAATAATATACTTAAGATTTTTAATTAATCAATATAGTCGTCTCAAGTTATGACTTTGTAACAAAAATGCTTCCATGCAGAATCGTTGTAGAGAACTTTGTGAAATCAGCGGAGTACCGAGCATGGACATTAACAAGAGAGAAAAGACCATGGTGACATTATTCTCAATGAAGAAATCTTGAAAATAGCCGATGGTAGCAGTTTTCTCCTTCTAGATGGTTGGCCAGAAGAATGAATCTTACTTTTCATTAGAGACAAAGTAAATGAAAGTTTAAAAGCATCTACACACTTTCTTATTAATGGTACATTTCTGCAGCAAACAGTTTGCACAAGTCTACACAGTTCACGCAGACCTAGGAAGCCGGCCTGACGAAACAAATGTGTTCCCTGTGGTATTTTCCCTACTCCATATTAAAAAGAAAGAAACCACATTCGCTTATTCTTTCTTATTAAAGAAGTAGTTCCACATTGGTGTCCCACTAAAGTCAATGTCGATTTTGAGGCAGCTTCAATATCGTCTCTACATCAAGTTTTCTCTCAATTCAAGTGAATGGTTGTCACTTCCATATGATGAAATGCTTATGGAGAAAAATTCAAAGTCTGGGTCTACACGAGGAATACCGTCAGAATGAAGAGTTAAGGCTTCACGTCACCATGTGTGCGGCACTGGCATTTTTGAAACTGGAGGACGTAGATGACGGATGGCTCCAGATTCACGCGGAAGCTCCCGACAACCAAAATCGTTTCGAGTTTTTCGACTACTTTGTGGATACATGGCTACAAAATGAAGAGATCCCCATCGAAATGTGCAGTTACTACGGTAAGAAACACAGAACCACGAATGCTGTAGAAGGATGACACAACAAATTAAATACTATCGTTAGAAAGCCCCACACCAGAGTCAACACGCTAGTGGAATGTTTGAAGAAGGAAGCGGAACACACAATTTGGATGTATATGAGGTTAGAAATACATCTTGATGGGAGGAAGAGAAAGGGGAAATCTGGACGACAGGATTGAGAAAAGCATAAAAGTGTATGAAGAGACAAGAGAATGCTTAAAAGTCATTTCTCATATTCACAAACCGGACTAAATTACGGTCACCCACATGTAAATATATCGTGTAAATATATACGTATGCAAAAAGGACGAAGCCTATAAAAGCCTATTTTAAACGACAAATGTATGAAAGAAAATGACGAAGCCGATGAAGTCTGATTCTAAACACACCAAAATGGTAGGATGATAATTATCATTTTGACAGTCCAAAGCCTGTGTAAAGTGTGTTGGAAATCAGTTTCAATAAGTTGTTATGGATTAAGGATTGTTTTACTTATAGGGGTCGCTTATATTACATGTCTTGTTTCTTTCTTTTTTTTTCGAAGATAGTGTTCGCAAATTTCCGGCAACGAAATGTTTACCAATACCTGGGAGACCCTAGTCAGGTAGTAATAATCCTTAATGTGCGCGAATTTCCGCTTTAATGATGGGTTCACAAATTTCCGTGTTCACACTTTTCCGCACACCGTGGAGGATAGGGGACCCACGTCAAGTTTCATGCTTGTTTCAGGTAACTGTATTGGCTCCTTATCTCAATGTCACTGGGGATATGATGGGAATAAAGACCAAGAAAGAATGGAACAGTATTTCTTAGCGAATTACGTTAATGGTGATCGAAGAGTAGCAGTGTTGCTAACACTAGTTAGAGAGGAGACGTGTGAAGTACGGAAGGATTTGTGTGATCCGACACTCCCTGGAGATAAAACAACAGTATTCCGAAAGGATATCTACTTTCAAAGAAAGAAAATAACTTTTTAATCTTCGTCAGTCATCTCAGGAAACAGTTCGGTAATAATATGTAAGAATTAATAGGAAGGCTAGCGACTGCAAATTTGGAAATATGTTGGAGGAGAAGCTTGGAGGTTTACTGGAAGGACTCGTGTTAGATAAAATCTGCGTAGAAAGCTACAGGATATCATTACAAGACTTAGTTGAAGTTGTGCTGAAGAACGAGGCCGCACTTTTGACAGCTTCGTCGGCATGAAGAAGCCTATCACGCCGATAAGTAACAGGCAGCTCAATATGAAAGAAAGGCTAAGCAAGAGTAAGTGACGTGGAGGAAGTATTCTTAACTACAATGCATATATGTTTAAGAGTTACTGATGCCGTATTTGTAATCAGATTGGGCACTTACGTCGGGTATGTGAATTGCTAGGAAATAACTGCGTAAGTGTGCATGATAAAAATCAGTCACCGAGCTCGATAGCTGCAGTCGCTTAAGTGCGGCCAGTATCCAGTATTCGGGAGATAGTAGGTTCGAACCCCACTGTCGGCAGCCCTGAAGATGGTTTTCCGTGGTTTCCCATTTTCACACCAGGCAATTGCTGGGGCTGTACCTTAATTAAGGCCACGGCCGCTTCCTTCCCACTCCTAGCCGTTCCCTGTCCCATCGTCGCCATAAGACCTACAGTATCTGTGCCGGTGCGACGTAAAGCAATTTGCGAAAATCAGTCAATATTAAATTTCGTTCAAATGAACTTTTCATTTATTTATTTATTTATTTATTTATTTATTTATTTATTTATTTATTTATTTATTTATTTATTTATTTCATACCACCAACAGAGATGTTTCTCCAATAACAGGTGTTTTAGTCACTATACATTAATTATTAAACATAACAAATGTCAGAACTATCTTAATATCTAAAAATAAAAATGTAGAACATTATTAAGTAAAGCAACAAACGGAATTTGCAGCATATTAATGCCTTTTCAAGTTCGAAGTGGAATTATTACCTAAAATATTTATTAACTATAAATGAAAAAAATAAAGGTAGAAATACAGAAACATAAAATAAATTAGGAATAAGTAGCTACAAAAGAAGTAACTATAGTCTTAAACTGACACCGGTTAAGGTAACTGACATATAAAAATAAAATCATGGAATGTAAGGCATGAAATACGTATGTGCGGTAAGAGATTAATTTTGGCAATCAGTATGAACAGCACATTAAATCTTCAGTACAAAATAGACGCTAGTAATGACAATTTGTTTGCAGTTTTTACTACATTCGGTTGCAATAATAATGTAACTGAACCTTGGATTATCATAGTAACTGCCAAATAAAGGTCGTGGTAATGATGATGTTCATAATACTGATCCAAAAAACGCTGGAATTGCTTAAGTAGATCCAAAAGGGTCAAGTAAAGGACGAGATGTAGAGAAAGGGTGCTGCGAAGATTAAATGGAACACGTCTGCGTAACGCATTGTCAAGAACTCGCAGGGTTATTAAAATAACTAACAGGCTTTTATTGTAAATAAATAATTATGTATTATTATTATTATTGTTGTTATTACTTTGTTTTAAACTAGTGACGGTGAGATGTAGTGTACGTAAATAGTTACGGTTGCCAAGTGATATTCTGTTTATGTTTTTGTCATATTGTTTTTACTCTATGCCTCATTGAAGAAGTCATGTAAAGAAGGTTCTTGATGATATATTACAGTTACACTAAATAATAGCGGTAAATTAATTACAGGATTATGAACGTCTGAAAAATCATCGACGAAGTTGTGAGACGGAAATCAGACAGTGGTATGATGCTAAACGGAATGAAAAGTCTGGTTGCAAGTTTCACCAGGAGAACAAGTCCTTTCGGTTTTAATAAACTCTGTTGATGGGATGGCTGGATCTCACGGGAATCATCATGAGTACCTAAGTATTGTATTGTATTGTATTTATAAATGAACAAAACAGGCGTTCAGCCCCGAATACATGTTCACAATAATAAATAAATAACTAATAAGATTAATAAACGTAGTCCAACCTAAGCCACCCCTCTCCACCATATACAAAATAAAATAAAATGAAATGAACAATAACGCCCCGGTTCTATACCAGAACCAACTCCATCTACACCAGTTCACAACAGCCTGGTCAATGTTTACATTCTACTGCTGGTGTTACAACTTCCTGCTTTTTATCACTCACACGTATGCAACCTTCTTGCTTCAGCATTTTCATCACCTCTATTGTTCCCTGACCTACTCCAAAATAAGCTACCACAGCAACATTACCAGATAGCATTCCAAACCAGCCATAACACTAACATAGCTTTCAATCTTTCAGATTCCACCTCCTATAGTAAAAGGCTAAATAATAACAACAATATTCCGTCATTGCATTCCAATCCATCATACCACAGCTTTTACCAATCCGCGTTAACATTGCTTCCTTTCATTTAATTCCGCCATAACACTCCATAATAACAAATACCAATCACTCATATACCAACACCTCTCCAACATCATATCTCTTCCTCCTCTCCATACAAACAAACCAAAATTTACAAAATGATAATAAACTCACCTCTCTCCAGCTCCAAAAAAATTAAATACTCATACCAGACACCAATACAATAATACCACCTCCCAACTCCCACGAAATCAGCCGTAAATAAACCATCTCAATACCAAACCATACATCACCTAATCGTAAATACTAAGCCTTCAATACTTCCAACACCACATTTCAGCAATACAACACCAACTCCACATTATATACCACCTCTACTTATATCACCACTTCTCCCACACCACATTCCAACGATATAACACTTATCCAACATCACATATACCACCACTCCTCCAACTCCAAATATCAACAATAAATATACCACTTCTTCATTACCACATTTCAGCCTTCACAAATAAATACCCTCATAACCTAATAAACAACACCAACTCCACAACATATACCACCTCTACTTATATCACCACTTCTCTCACACCACATTCCAACGATATAACACTTCAACCCTGTAACATATCATAACACTTCATAAATTAATCATAACATATAATCATAAATACCAAGCCCTCAATATTTTCCGACACCACATTTCAGCAATACAACACCAACTCCACCCCTTATACCACCTCTACTTCTTCTACCATTACACTCACCTTCTACCATCCACCATCTTATACCACCACTTCTCCAGCACCACATTTCAACCCTATAACATATCATAACTTATACATCACTTCTCCATCACAACATTTCAGCCCCCAAATAACACATAATCATAAATACCAAGCCCCCAATATTTTCCAACACCACATTTACCACCACTCCTCCAGCTCCAAATATCGTGACCACATTTCAGCCTTCACAAATAAATACCATCATAACCTAATAAAATTACCTCTCCATCTTCAACAATTTCGGCAATGAATCACAAATACCAATCACTCATATAATCCAACTCCACAACACCACCTACATCTCTTACTTCTTCGCCAATCCTGCCCTTTATTTCTTCTTTCCATAAAGAGCCTCCAACATGGCCCTCAATGCTCTACCTCTCTGCTCGACATTTCGGCCCCTGCTCAGATCTCGCGTCACATCGAGCTTCTGCCCGAGCCTCTTACCCTGCTCTTCACTTACTTCACTGCATACACTTCCCTTACTTCTCTCTTCCCTGCAAATAGTCACATTCTCACTTGGCCTCTCTACCCGCACTTCTTCACTCCGAACACTGCTATCGGTCACTTCATCACTGGACACCTCCCCCTGCCTCTCTTCACACAGTACACTGTTACTTCTTGTATTTTGCCTATCCTCTCCACTAATCGCTGTACTACTCCCTTTTTCTTCAGCCCGCTTTGACTTCATCTTGAAGTCCATCCTCAGCACACTGCTATTCGTATTTCGCCTCACTTGCCTACAGTTTATTGCACTACTCTCCTTTTCTCCCTCTTGTTTTAACTTCAATTCTGAATCCATCAATCTATCCACAGACCAGATTCTCTTCCAATTCCTGTCTGACACCACTAAATTTTGACCTCTGATAGTTGCCCTCAGCCCCTGTTTTACAGCCAGCATCTTGTGTTTTCTGAGTAGCCTCTCATTTCTGATCGCGTCACTTCCCACGTCTCTCCTTATCCATATTTTATCCCTCTGGACATTTCCCGCATTTGCTAACACAATATCCGCCATCAACGTTGAAAACAATTGAACCTTTATAGGCCTATTGCCTCTAGTTCTCCCCACTCTCTGCACATCGTCAATATCGACTTCACTAAAATTTATTTTCATTTTTCCCTGTATTAGGTCCACTACTTTATAAGTTGTAATTACTTTGACTTCACGCGTCTCCTCAGGCACTCCATAAATAAACAAGCACTCCTTCCTTCTATCTAAAGTATTCGCTTCCACTTCTACTTTCAGCTTTAAATTCTCCTCTTCAAGTCGCCCTACTTTTTCCCTTAATGCTACCACTTCCTCGGTGTTATTTCTCACCTGTGCTGCTATGTCGTCCGTTTTTCCTCTTATCCATACTTCCATTTTTTCAATCTTACTGGACTGTTCTTCAATCATCTCTTTTATCTGCCCGAAAGGGCAAACTTCTGTCAACACCTCTCGTACAGCTCTTTTGATTGCGTCCATATTTTCTCTTTCCTCATTTCTCCTAGATGACGGGCCTGGGTTCATCTCGACTCCCCCAATACATAATAAAATTATAATCACTGCTGCCGATAACAATAGTTCTCCTTTCCTCTCCATATCCATTTTACACCCACCTGGCTTCGTTTCTTCCTTCTTCATTTTCCTTTGCCATCTTCCTATCGTCGCTCTGTACTGCTCTATACCAATCATTGTCGGCCCACTCCTCGGCGACCTTCCAGCACTCCACACTCTCGAACTCCACTCCCCCTCCCGGGACTCACCGCTCAATGCGACCTCCTTTGTCGGTGGCTTAGGCAAGACTGCATGAGTACCTAAGTGTTACTGTATGTTGGATATTCAGCCCGACGGCCGGTTTGATCTTCCACACCTAAGACAACAGCTGTCATAGATAGCTTAGGCATCACTGAAGAGGTGCACTAGGGAAATGAGGAGTGAGGTAGTTTCCCGTTGCTTTCCTCACCGGGCCAGTAGTTGCTGTTATAATTATTAGCGTATGGTAACGTACACAAAACAATACAAAGATTAAATATACAGCACAAAATATTATATACATAATTACAAGATAAACACATAACATTGAAAACAATCGTGCAAGCAAAAGGGTTCAAAGAGTTAGATCTAAGTTCTCTAGCCATTGCATGGCCTCAGAAGAAGCCACCACAAAGTCCTGGCTGGATCCAGCGAATGCCCTTCCAATGCACTCGGTGACAATATGGTTGATGGTCTGCTTAACTGCACCACAGTCACAGTCTCATACCCCATTTAAACAACATTGATCCACATCTCCCGTGGTTAGTACGTACTCTGTTGAGGGCTACCCATGTCTCGCGGGGCAAATCAAAGCCAGCAGGAAGATTCTTATAATTGAACAGTGTCTGCCATTGAATCGGAGCTACGCTGTTCCACTCTTGTTGCCAATCAGTTTTTTGATTAAAATCCCTCTTAACAAGTTCCTGTGCTGTTTGAATAGGAGGAGATCTTGATTTGAGGCGACTGAATCTGACGTTAACATCTTTATGGATAGGGAGATCAGGATTGGTTAATATCTTATTGTATTCTCTATACAAGTTGTTCAATCTTCTAATTCTAGGAAGTTCTATGTGGCTGAGCACTGGCAACCAGAAAAGAGGAGTAGATTTTACTGTGCCACTTATGACACGCATTGTTTCATTCAAGACCGAGTCCACCTTTTTAGTATGAGAGCTGTTGATCCAAACTGAAGAACAGTACTCAGCTGTGGAAAGCACCAACGCCATAGCTGAAGTACGCAAAGTAGATGCAGAAGCTCCCCATGTGGGGCCAGCAAGCTTGTGGATGATGATGTTGCGTGACCTTAATTTGGCTGCTAGGTTGGTTAGATGTTTCCTGTATGATAGCGTTCGGTCGAGAGCAACTCCAAGATATTTGGGGTTGGCATTGTGAGGGAGAAGAGTTCCATTAAGTGAAACTTTCAAGGTGATATTCGCTTGTCGGTTATTTAAATGGAAGAAGCAGGTTTCCGTTTTACTACGGCTTGGTTTCAAGCACCACGTTCTGATGTATGCACACAGAACATCCAGGTCTGCATTTAAAGTTCTCTCTATCACATTAGCATCCACATGCTGACTAATTATTGCCAGATCGTCGGCATAAGCAAATTGACGAGAGCTCCAGACAGGTATGTCTGCAATATACAGGTTAAACAGTAATGGAGAGAGAACAGATCCTTGAGGTAGTCTATTGTTAAGTACCTTTATTTTGCTGTGATTTGTATGCATGACTACCTGGATAATTCTATTTGAGAGCATATTGTTAATCAGACGCGACATTTGACCACATTTTGTCAGTTTAAAGAACTTATACACAATACCTTCTCTCCACACTGTATCATATGCAGCCGTTAGATCAATAAACACTGCTTCACTCTTTAATTGATTTTCAAAACCTGTCTTAATATGTGTTGTCAGAGCAAGCACCTGATCCTCACAACTACGTTGAGGTCTAAAACCAGCTTGTTCGATTGGAATGATTCTAAAAATTAGAGGGTTTATCCTATTGTAGATAAGCCGTTCCAAGAGATTAAAGCAGACACTTATTAAGGCAACTGGTCTGTAGCTTTCGACAGAATCCGTAGGTTTACCAGGTTTTAAGATAGCTAGTATCTTAGTTCGTTTAAACTCTGGAGGGAGTTGACTTGTTCGGAGTATGTTAGAGAAAAACTTCACTAGCCAGTTCCTTACATTTTTTCCACAGTGCTTCAAAAATTCTGGGTGTATACCATCAAAACCTGGGGACTTTCCATTTTACAATTCATTTATGGCAAGCAAACGCTCTTGCTCAGTAAAAGGAGCAGAAATGTTGGAAGAAGTAGTGTACTGCTTTCTCAAATGAGACAGTTCATTATGTAACAGAGACTGGCTGCATAACGAATGTAATTACTACCATCGCTCATACCTGGCCACTTTCACATTGTCAAAGCTAAGCATGAGACTGTGAGACAGGTCAATGAAAGTAACAAATTTATTGTAGCCTATACCAGAATACATAGTGCACTGTAAACACTACATCCCGCCAGCAAAGGCATTAAGTGTAAATATCAGGAAATATTTTCACGGGGGTAATTACATTAACGAGAACGTAAATAAGATACATATGATTATGAGGATATTTAGGGGTTGTAGTACGGATGTAAAGAAGAGAGCGTGAGTTAAACATCAGGATTACTTGAACGAAAACTGGAATAGATTCAAACGAAAACAACACGATATTTTCTGCGTGATATCCGAGTAAAGAGTAGTGTTAAAGCTTGTCCAATAAGAGAACGATTCTAACAGATGCTTCCATGACGAGATCTACTGCGAAAACAATGGCGAACTGCGTTGCGAGATATCCATCAAGTGATCTGTCGTTGAATCTCCAAATGGCATTTCTGAGTCAGTTCTTGTAATGAAACTCCGTTTGTCGCTTCCTCAACGTACGAAATTTACATATTCAAACAACCGACAGCATGCTTTCTTAAATATTATTACCCGTACTGTAATGATACTGTAATTATACGAGAGCGCTTAATATTAGCTGAAACAACTCCATCTGTCGTAACGAATAAAGAAAACAGGCAGTCAACAAAGCCATTATAAAGACGTAATAACATTCCTGCAATACATACTGAAACCGTTCAATACCATACTATTAGATATGTCGGGAAGCTTACTAATACATATGTGATGTTTTCTGCATAAAATAATGAAATTTTTCAGTGTAAATATCATATTATTCCCTGTCTGGGAGACGAACGACGCTTCTCGAGTTCGGAGACAGGAGCCTTAGTCACGCGTAAAGAGAGCGAGAAGCTTTATTGTGCATAAGAGCTAGCGATATGACGCTAGACTTAAAATGTTGTCTGTGTGAGAAGGATGGTTAATTTACAGGGTTTCAGCTTAAGAACTGTATGTTACCGGCACTTCTCTGCCTATTTACTGGATACCAACCAACAGATTTCGCGGGCTTACGAATAATAATAATAATAATAATAATAATAATAATAATAATAATAATAATTCGTCACAAGCCCAGGAAAACTACATAAAAGAGATCGGTGGACTCTGCATAATTTGCAGTATTTATTAATGGAAAAATATGATTTAGTTCTCGACGTATTCTTAATGACGCCACTTGAGACAGCATGGTAGTGACGAATACCAGATAGCCTTTTGGGGTTTATTGACGCAGAGCGGGGAGTCCCCACTACCCACACTCAGCGCGCCTAAAAATCCAAAGGACGGATTGTAATTGCTATGAAGACTGCGATCCGATCTGAATGAAAATAGTTCAGTAGATATAGGGTGTAAAGAGCTGGAAATTGAGTATCCATTCGACTATGGAAGATGACTATTAGCGGAGTGGATATGTCAAAGTGGGAGGAGCGCTCCCTCTCCCTAGCGAAAATCACTAATCGACTATATAAGGCGCTTCCACCCTGCACATTTCATCTTTTTCTGTATCATTCTTCGTATCGTTCGCGTCACAGTGCTGACTAAGTGTTTCTTTCTACAGTCATTGTGTGATAGGTGTGTGTGATATAGTCATATCATAGTCATGCATTGTTGGATGCGCTTGAGAACGGTTGGCTGTTGAGAGAGCTCTTGAATTATTGTAGTGATAAAGTAGTGAAAACCTATTGAAATAGCTTCATTTTGTGTATATCTGATTCATTTAGTGCTGTTTATATAGTGGTGTTTAGTGCTTGTTGGTAGAAATTGGGAGTAGTAATAATTATTTAAATTTTGTAACAAGTAATTCAATTGGTCTTCAGTAAATTACGTTTTCTAGGTTAAGTAGGCTAGCTAGGTGCACCTTGTTTCGAATTTAGGTTTAGGTAATACTTTAGGTAACAATATTAACTTTAAAAATATTTGTAAATATCTGTAGATTCGTTGGTTGTACTTACAAAGGCAGATTATCATAAGGAATAGTACCGTAACTTCTGCAGCAACTTCTCCGGTATTTCGTATAGATATACGTTCAAACTATCGCGAAGGTAATAATTTACTACATTAAAAAACACGATACGCCTGTAAACTTCCATTTAAAAAGAAGTTAAAGAGATTACACGGTAATAGTTAACAGTCCAATTGTTATTGATTATTGTCGCTCCTCATATTCAAATATTGCATTGTTGGCTAAAGTCGTGAACAAAGGGTGTAGTGTAGCCAAGTAAATATAAATAAAAATCAGCTGACGTTGTATTCCATTCATTTGTACTTCTGAGTAGGTAGTTAGTATCCGTAATTTATATTTCGCTCCCTCGATCTTTCAGTATTTATGAGCGGTTAGCTAATAATAATAAAGTTCAAATATCCCAGTAATTGCAGTTCAAGTCCCTGGAGTAGTAGTAGTAGTAGTAGTTTTGATAGAATTATTTGAGAAATTATTGTAGACAACCTCGTATTTTTCAGTAGGCCTAATTAAGTACACTTTTTTTTTTCTCCGTCCCGTGGAGTAGGGAAAATAATAGTAATCCACCAGCTGTAATAATCACATAACCACATTTCAGTAGAATTGTAGTGAAGATAAGGTATAATATATTAGATAGTATCTTGCCAGTTATATTCGTGTTTTTCTTCGTGTACGGCAATCCTTTTGATACTTAAGCATTTAACCAAACGCAGTGTAGTGTAGTGTAGATACATTGTAGTATAGATACAGTACATTTAGATAGTGCCGTATCTTGCGTGCTATATTCGTGTGTTATCTTTCGTGTATATCTATTAGACCGTAATACTAATAATAATTTGTCTAAGCATTTAGCTTCGTTGGTAATCTTTGAGTACAGTAGTTCTTGCAAATTTCATTTCTGTTGTGCTTAGTAGTGACATACGGTACGGTACCGGTATCGTAATTAGGATACGTCTGAAAGTAGTTTAAAAATTACTGTAGTGTACTGTACAGTAGTATACGAGTAATATCCTATTAGAATTTAGTGTGCTTATTTTATTATTGTAAAATATTTGTGTAGTACTGGTGTGGTAGAGGTATCCGTAGAAACTCTTACTAAAATATTGTTGAAACTAGGATAGGCCTAATTGCAGTTTGGAATTGTGTAGTTCTTGTGTATTACTTTCGATATTCAGTAATTAACAGCAGCTTTTATCCTGTTAGGGGTTGTAGGATAAAAATAAAAATAAAATATAAAAAATTGAGCACGACTAAGTAGTATTGTAGTGTAGTCGTATATTAATTACCTTATTGTTGTGTACTATCCCAGACAATATATCCCTCCGTTCATTTATTTTTTTGCAAATAAGTTATTTTATTTTTTAATTTAAAATTTCCCCCCCGTAAAGAATGGCTAAGGAGCGCGAGTGTACTTATTGTGGGTGTGGTGAGGCATTGAGGGGTATGAGGGAGGAGTTGGAAAGTTTGACGGAGATAATTAGGATTCTCACAGAAGACGGGAAGGAAGATAGGACTCCCTCAAACAATGTACAGGTTACAGTAGGTGTACAAGAGGGAGGGGAAGGAAAGGGAGGAGTTGTAGAAGACAGGTGGTCTAATGTTCTAAAGGGAAGGAGATTGCAGGCCAAGGGCTCTATTCAGGATCAGAATTCAGGACAGGTGTCTGTGCGAAATCGGTACGAGTCACTCCAGGTAGAACATCAGATGGAAGATGAGGGACAGGGAACTGTTGCTGAGATGCGTGGAAGTAGGAGGAAGGGAAAAGGTAGGAAAGGGAAATGTAGAGTAGAGGATAGGAAAAGACAGGTAGAACAGGGTCATGGGAAGGAGAAAAGGGAGGAGGAAGTAACTTCTGCAGCTATCAGGAAAGATAGGGCTGACCAGGAGGGGAGGGGATCAAATGAGGTGGGTAGGGTTGAGGCTCTGGTCATGGGGGATTCCATCGTTAGACATGTGGGGAAAGTGTGTGGAGGAAAGGGAACCAGGGTAGAATGTTATCCAGGAATTAGGTTGAGGCAGATGTTGAGGAAAGTAGAAGAGAGGGAGGAGGGGAAGGAGAAGGTGGTAGTGTTTCACGTTGGAACCAACAACGTAAGGCAAGCTGATATAAGTACCAACATAGTTGGAGATGTGTGGGATCTGGTAAATGCAGCACGGGTAAAGTTTAAGAAAGCGGAGATTGTTATTAGTGGAATACTGTGTAGGAGGGATACTGACTGGAGGGTGATTGGGGATTTAAATGAGACTATGGAGTGGGTATGTGGGAAACTGGGAGTGAAATTTCTAGATCCTAATGGGTGGGTAGGAGAAAGGAATCTGCGCTCGAATGGCCTTCATTTAAACCGCAGTGGTACGTATAAGTTAGGAAATTTGTTTGGAAGGGTAATAGGGAGGTACATTCAGGGAAACGGGATGGCCTAGGGAGCGGTGATAAGGGAACAGGGAACTGGAAATCAAGTAGGGATGACATAAAATTGTTAGTGTTGAACTGTAGAAGTATTGTAAAGAAAGGAATAGAATTAAGTAATTTAATAGATATATATTTACCATATATTGTAATAGGAGTTGAATCATGGCTGAGAAATGATATAATGGATGCAGAAATTTTCTCAAGGCACTGGGGTGTGTATCGTAGAGATAGGATAGGAATGATGGGAGGGGGGGTTTTCATTCTGGTGAAAGAAGAATTTGTAAGCTACGAAAAAGTTAAAGATGAGACACATGAAATTCTAGGTGTAAGGCTCATTTCTAAAGATAATAGGCAACTTGATATATTTGGAGTGTACAGATCGGGAAAGGGTAGCACTGATGCGGATTCGGAATTATTTGACAGGATAGTCAGCTATGTGGGAAATGACATGGAAAGAAATGTGACTGTAGCGGGAGATCTGAATTTGCCAGATGTCAATTGGGAAGGAAATGCGAACGACAGGAAGCATGACCAACAAATGGCAAATAAGTTAATATGGGAAGGACAGCTGATTCAGAAAGTGATGGAACCAACCAGAGGGAAAAATATTTTGGATGTGGTGCTGATAAAACCAGATGAGCTCTATAGGGAAACTGAAGTAATAGATGGTATTAGTGATCATGAAGCTGTTTTTGTGGTAGTTAAAAATAAATGTGATAGAAAGGAAGGTCTTAAAAGTAGGACTGTTAGGCAGTACCATATGGCTGATAAAGCAGGTATGAGGCAGTTTCTAAAAAGTAACTATGATCGGTGGAAAACGGTAAATAAAAATGTAAACAGACTCTGGGATGGGTTTAAAGAAATTGTTGAGGAATGCGAAAACATGTTTGTACCTTTAAGGGTGGTAAGGAATGGTAAAGACCCACCTTATTATAATAGAGAAATAAAGAGACTAAGAAGGAGGTGCAGACTGGAAAGAAATAGAGTTAGAAATGGCTGTGGAAGTAAGGAGAAATTGAAGGAACTTACTAGAAAATTGAATCTAGCAAAGAAGGCAGCTAAGGATAACATGATGGCAAGCATAATTGGCAGTCATACAAATTTTAGTGAAAAATGGAAGGGTATGTATAGGTATTTTAAGGCAGAAACAGTTTCCAAGAAGGACATTCCAGGAATAATTAATGAACAAGGGGAGTGTGTATGTGAGGATCTTCAAAAGGCAGAAGTATTCAGTCAGCAGTATGTAAAGATTGTTGGTTACAAGGATAATGTCGAGATAGAGGAAGAGACTAAGGCCAAAGAGGTAATAAAATTTACGTATGATAACAATGACATTTACAATAAGATACAAAAGTTGAAAACTAGAAAAGCGGCTGGAATTGATCAGATTTCTGGGGATATACTAAAGACAATGGGTTGGGATATAGTACCATATCTGAAGTACTTATTTGATTATTGTTTGGCCGAAGGAGCTATTCCAGATGAATGGAGAGTTGCTATAGTAGCCCCTGTGTATAAAGGAAAGGGTGATAGACATAAAGCTGAAAATTACAGGCCAGTAAGTTTGACATGCATTGTATGTAAGCTTTGGGAAGGCATTCTTTCTGATTATATTAGACATGTTTGTGAAATTAATAACTGGTTCGATAGAAGGCAATTCGGTTTTAGGAAAGGTTATTCCACTGAAGCTCAACTTGTAGGATTCCAGCAAGATATAGCAGATATCTTGGATTCTGGAGGTCAAATGGACTGTATCGCGATTGGCATGTCTAAAGCATTTGATAGGGTGGATCATGGGAGACTACTGGCAAAAATGAGTGCAATTGGACTAAACAAAAGAGTGACTGAATGGTTGCTATATTTCTAGAAAATAGATCTCAGAGAGTTAGAGTAGGTGAAGCTTTGTCTGACCCTGTAATAGTTGAGAGGGGAGTTCCTCAGGGCAGTGTTATCGGACCTTTATGTTTTCTTATATATATAAATGATATGAGTAAAGGAGTGGAATCGGAGGTAAGGCTTTTTGCGGATGATGTTATTCTCTATAGAGTGATAAATAAGTTACAAGATTGTGAGCAACTGCAACGTGACCTCGAAAATATTGGGAGATGGACAGCAGGCAATGGTATGTTGATAAACGGGGTTAAAAGTCAGGTTGTGAGTTTCACAAATAGGAAAAGTCCTCTCAGTTGTAATTACTGCATTGATGGGGTGAAAGTTCCTTTTGGGGATCATTGTAAGTATCTAGGTGTTAATATGAGGAAAGATCTTCACTGGGGTAATCACATAAATGGGATTGTAAATAAAGGGTACCGATCTCTGCACATGGTTATGAGGGTGTTTAGGGGTTGTAGTAAGGATGTAAAGGAGAGTGCATATAAGTCTCTGGTAAGACCCCAACTAGAGTATGGTTCCTGTGTATGGGACCCTCACCAGGATTACCTGATTCAAGAACTGGAAAAAATCCAAAGAAAAGCAGCTCGATTTGTTCTGAGTGATTTCCGACAAAAGAGTAGCGTTACAAAAATGTTGCAATGTTTGGGTTGGGAAGAATTGAGAGAAAGAAGAAGAGCTGCTCGACTAAGTGGTATGTTCCGATCTGTCAGCGGAGAGATGGCGTGGAATGACATTAGTAGACGAATAGGTTTGAATGGCGTCTATAAAAGTAGGAAAGATCACAATATGAAGATAAAGTTGGAATTCAAGAGGACAAACTGGGGCAAATATTCATTTATAGGAAGGGGAGTTAGGGATTGGAATAACTTACCAAGGGAGATGTTCAATAAATTTCCAATTTCTTTGAAATCATTTCGGAAAAGGCTAGGAAAGCAACAGATAGGGAATCTCCCACCTGGGCGCCTGCCCTAAATGCAGATCAGTATTGATTGATTGATTGATTGATATCAAGTAGGTGATTAGTTCTACTCTGGTAACAGAGTGAATACAAGATATTATTGTGATATTCTATACAGGCTAAATAAATAATTTTCATTTAGATATCCCTAATCGTCAGTGTGAAGTAGGACAGTAAGTACGGAGAGCTAATGATCAGTGCACTATAGTTAGCCCGTGTGAAATTATCAGATGCTATAAAAGTTACTAAATAAATGTAGTCATATTAGCCAGAAATGAGTAATTGAAAAGTGACGCTCGGTTTAGGGATAGACAAATGATCAATTGGCGCTCTATGTAAAGAACGGGGCGAGCGTGGCGGTCTTCAGGGATATTAATCACTACTTGTCGTAGTCCATCTCGAGCCTATGAGTGGTCACTACCATTACTGCATTTATCTCGAAGTCAGATAAAAATTATTTCAAATATCTTGGTTCACAGCTGTGTTCACATTTATGTGAGTGCCCCGTGAACCCAGTACCTATAGCTACCAGATAGCGCCTATGTGTCAGCGGTATTCCTGAGTCGCTTAAGTGCGGCCAGTATCCAGTATTCGGGAGATAGTAGGTTCGAACCCCACTGTCGGCAGCCCTGAAAGTGGTTTTCCGTGGTTTCCCATTTTCACACCAGGCAAATGCTGGGGCTGTACCTTAATTAAGGCCATGGCCGCTTCCTTCCCACTCCTAGCCCTTTCCTGTCCCATCGTCGCCGTAAGACCTATCTGTGTCGGCGCGACGTAAAACAATTAGCAAAAAAAAAGGTATTCAATAAACTGGATAGGGCCGATGACCTTCGATGTTAGGTCCCTTTAAACCTCAAGCATCATCAATAATGCTCATATTAAGTACATGTGTTTGAAATTGAGTGCGATAGAGAAAGTATGGTTGGGGACAAAACATGACGGCCTCAGTTCCTAGAAGCGAGCTGGAAGCCAGTAGTCAATCACACCCTACACCCTGCTGAGTTAACGAGTTCTAAGTGATCCTTGTTTGTTTTGGAGAGGCTACCAAACCACTTTCTTCCTCACTCTCTGTAGTATTTACCCTTTCTTCGTATAGAGTGCATTAGCCGATTTGGCAACTCTGGCTGTAGTAGAGGTAGTAAATCCTATAAGTCGTTCATAGACACCGAGCTGCCGCTGGAAAGTAGTGGTGTGAGGCGAGGTCGTCATGATTTGTCCCCAACTATATGTGAGGATATGCATGGCATGAGATAATAATAGTAATAGTAATAGGGGAGTAGATTTCAGCAACCGAGAATGAGACATTAGTAATAGACACCAGATTGACCAAGTTGGAAAGGATGTACCATACCTGTAAGAGCATCTATCCATCCAAGTGCCTCTCTAAGAATCTTAAACTCCAACATTACAATTCAGTAGTAAGACCGACCGTACTGTACGCCTCTGAGTGTCTTCTGATGAACAGGAAAGGTCCACTGAGGAAGCTAGAGCTCAAGGAACAAAAAATACTAAGGAGGATTTTAGGACCAATAAGAGAAGGGGGATGGTATTTACAGAATAAGGCACAACAATGAGATCTATGACCATCAAGAAGACGTAGTTACATCCATGAGGAAGAGGCGATTGACTTTCTATGGGAATTTGACTCGTATGAGTACTTACAGTCACACCTGCGAGATATTTACCACTACAGGCAGAGGGAAAGCGTCCAAAAATAAATGGATCACCACAGTGAAGTCCGACTTAGAACAGCTGGGGATTTCAGAACAAACCATACAGGATCGTGTATTATTCCGGCAGTTGACCTTTCAAGGTGTATTTCCAGAGTCTCTCACCAGCAGAGAGAGTACAGGCACCACCCGACCGAATCGAACCGAGGAAAGGAAACAAGAACACAGCCAGAAGATGAAAGCTTTCTGGTCGAAGAAAAACACAGAATTTCCATACAAGGAGTGGAAACGAGCCCCGTGGTCCTCAGTAGGCCCAAACGACAAGAAGTAGAATAGTAATAGTAATAGTAATAGTAATAGGCCCTAGTAATAGTAATAGTAATAGTAATAGTAATAGTAATAGTAATAGTAATAGTAATAGTAATAGTAATAGTAATAGTAATAGTAATAGTAATAGTAATAGTAATAATAATAGTAATGGTAATGGTAATGGTAATAGTAATGGTAATGGTAATAGTAATAGTAATAGTAATAGTAATAGTAATAGTAATAGTAATAGTAATAGTAATAGTAATAGTAATAGTAATAGTAATAGTAATAGTAATATGAGCCAGTAGTGTAATTTACTGAGACATTGGAAGAAGGTGAATGATACGCGAATGATGCCCATTGAGGGTAATATGCCAGGAAAACATGCGATAGATGAATCAATAATTAATAGTTTATTCAGGATGGAATTGTGTATGCCCGCTCAGCTGTTCTTTGGCAGGGCGTGGGTCCTCAGGAGCGTGATTTATAGCCTCAGAGTAGAGGGGTGAAGAAAAGGAAGTTAAGCCTCAGACAAGGGCTTTGGCCTCAAAACATATGGTGCTTCTGATCGGCAGGGATAGTTTCGCCCATTTAGAACACAGTACTGAAATATTCGCTTACGTAGTAATTTGTCTTTGTATTTAATAAGCCGGTAGTTGATGGACTCCTCCAATTAGGGTATGAAAATAACGTCAGGTTAGGGAATTTCAGATAGCATCTCGAAGTCATGAATGCTTGGTTCGATACGCGACTGGTATTGAAGTCCTTGGATCGATCCCAGAAGACCTCTGTTGGATCGCATATTTTGGAAGCGTTGGAGTGCATTCATTATCTTGTTTACAGGGATAATACTCCATCATATTATGAACTTTATTGTTTGTGATTTGCGTAAATGTATGATGACTCATTCTGGCGTTAGAGGCTTGCCGGCGTTGTAATGTCTGCATTGCAAATATCAGTAATAAATTTGTTACCCCGGAGAGACACGTATATTGAGTGGTGTGGTAATGTGTAATGTGATTTTAATAGGGATTATTAATGAAAGGTGACGGCGAGATTTTCTCGACTAGGAAATTTATTGATTTAATCAGGAATGTACTGATTCGATAATCTCGAAATCCGTGACTCAAGAAAGAGAACATTTGAGATACCATCGTCTTAATGTAATTTATGTGTTATTTCACCATACAGTGGGTATCAAAATGATATCATTATTAAAGTGAATGGGAAAAGTCCTTAGCATGTGGCAGTGAGTGTGTAATATATGCAGTGTTGAATGTCAGAATGCAATTCAAGAATGTATACCGAACTCGTAAAGACATTAAATGGCATTATTATTTATTGGTGCTCAGTTAAACTTACTTAAAGCTTGTTTCACATTATCACCTTCTACGTCGTCTAAACAAGAGATGGAAACTAGTTGAAAATTATCCCAATAACCTACGTTTCTGACTCAGGAAATGTGGCATATGCCCTCTGTTCACCGATACGGAACATCGCATGCAGACACGTGTACAGACCGCAGGAGCACGTGTCCGGAATCTCTAATACAGAAACGTGTACAGACCGCAGAAGGACGTGTCCGGCGTCTCCTATACAGACACGTGTACAGAGCGTAGGAGGACGGAGGAAGTGTCCGGCATCTCCTATAGAGACACGTGTACAGAGCGTAGGAGGAAGTGTCCGGCATCTCCTACACCGACACGTGTACAGAGCGTAGGAGGAAGTGTCCGGCGTCTCCTATACAGGCACGTGTACAGAGCGTAGGAGGACGTGTCCGGCATCTCTCATACAGAAACGTGTACAGAGCGTAGGAGGAAGTGTCCGGCGTCTCCTATACAGACACGTGTGCAGACCGCAGGAGCACGTGTCCGGCGTCCCCTACACAGACACATGTACAGACCGCAGGAGCACGTGTCCGGCATCTCCTATGTAGACACGTGTGCAGACCGCAGGAGCACGTGCCCGGCATCTCCTGTGTAGACACGTGTACAGACCGCAGGAGCACGTGCCCGGCATCTCCTATACACGCACGTTTACAGACCGTATGATGACGTGTCCGGCATCTCCTATGCAGACACGTGTACAGAATGCAGTTGCACGTGCCTGGCATCTGCCATACAGACACGTTTACAGACAGCAGGAGCACGTGTCCGGCATCTCCTATGTAGACACGTGTACAGACCGCAGGAGCACGTGTCTTATATCTCCTATACCGACTCGTGTAAAGAACGCAGGAGCACGTATCTGGCATCTGGCATGCAGAAAAGAAGTGGTGGTACGCTGTCACTATTTTAACGGCCGCAGGGTTTGGCGGGTTTCGTAGATTGACTTATTACGAATTAGCAGATGTACCCGTGCTTCGCTACGGTATTCTACATTGTATACGGATATCGAAGTAAATACTGTACGTGCAGTAAATAAAATTGCTTTAAAATTGCAAGTCTGTTAGCGTTATCCGAGAAATAGCATGGGGAGGTCCCCATACGTTGTTTCCAATGTAAAGTGTGGGTTGCAGAGTTGTGATGATAACGGCAGGCTCACTTGCCTCCTGCCATTCACAATCGAGTTGGGAAGTTTACATTATAATTGCAGACCCTATTGCCTACTACGCGGTCACAATCGATTTGGGAAGTTTTCTTTACAATGACAGGCCCCCTCTTCTACTTCCAGACAGATTACAGCTGACAAGTTTTTATTATAATGGCAGGTAACTTCCCTACTACTAGTCAAAATTGAGTTGTGCAGTTATCATTATAATGACAGGCCCCTTTTCCTACAGCCAGCTAGCTTACTACCAGTCACACCAAGTTGGTGAGTTTCCATCAAAATAGCAGGCCACTATGCCTAATACCAGTCACATTTTAGATGGATACATTTGTTTATAAGGGCGGATACCCTTGCCTACAGCCAAACACAATCGGTAGGGGACTTTTAAACAACAATGCATGCTCCCTTGCCTTCTGCAAGTCAAATCAAGAAGTGAATTATTCATTATAATGGTAGGCCCTCCTTGCTAATGCGAGTTACACAGGAGTTGGTGAAGGACCCCATTCCTACTGTCAGTCAAAGTCGGCGTGGGGAGTACTGATTTCAATAGCAGACGCAACCTTTCTCTACCGCTACATATCGACATCAATGAATGTATATAGATCGACACACGAAAGTATATGCATGTTTACAATAATGCAGACCTCATTTACAGATTAAGTGCTGCTAAACGGTACGTCATATTGACAAAGGATTGTACCATAAGACGCAGTATTTAGCGGCCTAAATGGCTGGTCCTATGATATTTTCTCGCATCTCATCTATTCATGGGTCATATTGAGTTAGAAACGTTGAATAGGGTGAAATTTGGGTAAGATTTTCGGATAGTTATGTGACATAGCATTTGGTTCACGTATGGGTACTGGGTTGGCCATTGTTCGTGTAGAGTTTGATGATTCTGTCTTTCCTGAAAGTAAAGGAAAGTATGAATTACGCATGTTAAAAGTCAAAATTTACTTAAAATCGAGAAATAGACACGAATCTAACGTACAAGGGATAAAGATACGACAAAATGTCATAAGACCAAGGTTGAAGATCACTCCAAATTAAACGGAGATTGTGCCATCCATTATGTGATAGGACTTCCCGTTCATCCCACGAAATACCTCGAAAATAAAGTCTTCACCATCATTGAAATTGGCTCTATATTTCGATATTCTTCGGGGATAAAAAGTGAAAAATTTAAAGATCTTGGTATCTTTCCGTCCGTTACAGGCTAAAACGTATAATTTTTCCAAATTTCAATTTTCTTGCTAGTCTGGCAGATTATGCCGCAATCTGGATTTGGGGTGGGGGGTGGTATGTTCTGAGCTGTCAGTGGGGAGATGGCATGGCGTGACATTAGTAGAAGAATACATTTGAGTGGTGTCTTTAAAAGTAGGAAAGAACACAATATGAAGGTAAAGTTGGAATTCAAGAAAACAAATTGCGGCAAACTTTCGTTTATAGGAAGGGAAGTTAGGGATTGGAATAACTTACCAAGGGAGCCAATTTCCTTGAAATCATTTAAGGAAAGACGAGGAAAATATCAGATAGGGAATCTGCTACCTGGGTGACTGCCCTCAATGCCGAGGTTACGGATAGTGGAAGCCTTTATCTTCCACCCCTTCCAAGGGCCTTCATGGCCTATAAGGAGATGACTTTGACTCTGAAGCCTTTTGGACGCCGTAATATCCGTGCCTTATTCCTTCCAGTCTCCTCTGTCTCCCACTGTTCCATTGCTTCTTGGATTGAAACTTGTAAACTCTCTCTAGTTCGTTGATGAGCTCTGTTTGATATGGGTCCCATTCTGCTGCTCTGTATTCCAGAATTGGTCTCACGAGCGACAAATAGTCCAATGCTACCCCTTGGTATCTTTTATCACGAAATGTAAAGACCTGCACGGTTTAGGATTAGATTCACAACCAATATTTCTTGTTAAGGAGCTTTGAAATGAGCAATTTCCGTTTGGTGTTGCACTTGACAATCATGTGAGAACCAGGAGATCTTTTCAGATAGACTGGCTGCCAGAATATTGTTGCTCGTTTCACGACCGTGCTCGCTTTAAGGCTATACCAGGACGAATATAAATGCATAGTGTGACGATTTCTGCTGGTTGATATGTTCCTACACTACGCGACTCTTCTGTCTCCGAACATGTGATTCTAAATGAGATCTGATGTGACTTAATTCTGAATTTATCGTTTAAATGATTTAGAACCGTGTGTTCATTACGATGATGTTTCAGGACTTTTTACTGACCAACAAATTTGTTTATGTGCGATCTGTGTTACGTTCAAATTAAGACATAGTGTTCCTTGTTTTGAAAGTAAAATGTGACAAATACGTAGGAAATATTTTACATTTATTAATGATTTAATGACATTAGTTCTGAACTTTGTTCGTCAGTATCTTAACAAATGTCTCGAACGTGTATGTGTCTATAGAACTAAGTGATTTTCATTAATTCACCACGAAATGAAACTCAGTTGCAATTATCAATTATAACCTTAAAAATACACGTTCAACTGTTGATGCACATGATACTTAACATATTAAAACTCTGCAGGCACCCACATGATTTTTACGTACCGGTATGTCATACACATTTAATTCCTACATAAGTACTTAATTTATATGTTAACATGCTCAGTTTAATGAATCATACAATCACTCCACCCCATCAGTCAGTTAACTGGACACCTTGGAAATTTTCCGGATATGTTTTGCGGTGGTACGAGCTTGCATTTCTTTCCTTATTTCTTTTATTCGGAAATAAAATCGATATCGTATGCAGTGGAAAATTAATTTTGGTGCCAAGTATTGAGCATGTTCGGTACAGCACCCAAGTACATGAGAAACAGTAATTGGAGGTAAAAAATCCAGGTATTCTTGAAATATTTCTCCCCTAAATGCTTCTTGTACACTAAGATTTTTCACAACTTCCTCTACATGAGAAAACATAAATAATAATTCATTCGATGGGTAAATAAGATAGTTGGACGAGTTACTATATTCTTGTAGATTTGTTAAGGCTGAAAATGGACTGCCTTTTGCCTCCCCTGTATTGTTTTGCAGAGAACCAATACATGCTGTACAGTCTGTCACTATGCTTGCATGTTTAACAGTATACTCACAGAAGTGATGAATTACATTCATTTTTGAACTGGTGAAAGGATCTACTTGTTCATCTTCCCAACTTGATAATTGTGGCTGATCAAAGGTAAGCTTGCTCTAATTTTTTCCTGAGCTGTACTTATAGTTTTGGCATTCTCTTTGACAACAGCTTTTGCCATGGCTCTAATCTGACTGAAAAATGATGTTGAAGGTACTATCACTTAAAGGCAGATCCTGATGTGGGTTAGCCTTCGACCACTTTGAGAACAGAGTGGGATCTTCTGGGGGTGAAAGAAAGGCCGTTTTTCATTCGAAGTTTTATTGTGACCCGACTTGCAAGCCGGGACACAGCAAGTTGTAGGCATATCCACATGCGGCAGTAAATTGAAGCATATGCCAAAGTATACGTCCTACTTCTCAAATACTTTATCTTTCTCACTTTTCAGTTCACGAAAAGTTAACACCAGGTATTTTTGCGCGTATGAAACTGGAGAACGTATAAAACTACCGAGAAAACTGCAAACTATTTACACACTTCAACATTAACAACACTTCAACAAGAAGCGGGCAGCAGCACAGCAGGTGGCGGAGAACATGTTTACCGTGTCTGTTAACATGTGATTCAGAGGAAGTCGTTACACTATACATTTATATTCGTCCTGGTTATACCATAACGAGTAGAAGACCGAGCTCGATAGCTGCAGTCGCTTAAGTGCGGCCAGTATCCAGTAATCGGGAGATAGTGGGTTCGAGCCCCACTGTCGGCAGCCCTGAAGATGGTTTTACGTGGTTTCCCATTTTCACACCAGGCAAATGCCGGAGCTGTACCTTAATTAAGGCCACGGCCGCTTCCTTCCAATTCCTAGGCCTTCCCTACACCATCGTCGCCATAAGACATATCTGTGTCGGTGCGACGTAAAGCAAAAAAAAAAAAAAAAAAAAAACGAGTAGAAGAGAAAGTATGAGCTTTTAACTTGATCCCTTTTGGCTAGTGTAGGGACTGAGACTAATCGTCCGCTAGGGGCAGCACCGTTATTATCTGAGGGCAAGGTTTAAGTATGTATACAGACATTGTCGGAGGGTTGGTATCTGTATATATAATATGTTCATGTTCGGAAGTGTTGTGTTTTGAAGGCAAAAAATTAAGTGACGTACAATATTGTTAAGCGAAAGTGAAGAGCGCGTAATTTGTTGATGGTATTCATTTATATAGTGCAGACATAGTGCTGAGCTTATAAAGCTTACAAATAGGCCGAGGCGGAAAGAATGCCTACTTGTTCCGTTCCGGGCTGTACGTCTGGCTATAAAACTACCAAAGGTAAACACTTATTCACACCACCTAAAAGTGAAACAGAATTTTCAAAATAGGAATGGGAGATTACCAGAAAAGACAAAAAGCTTCCTGGTAAGTGTTACGTGTGCGATTCACATTTTTTGATGAGTTCATACTTAAATCAAATTAATTTGTAATACAAGGCGAACAGCTAGAAATTCGTAGAGATAGATGGAAACCGAAGGGCACTGTCCCTCATATATTCCCCAGTTTGCCACAATATCTCACGAAACAACTGAACAAACGAATATCACCCCTTAAAAGACAGCCTCCAAAGACGGAGGGAAGTTCAAGAAACAAATCACACAGGCCTCACCGCGAATTAAATTTCGATACTTTTTTTCTGAGGATGCTGAAAGAAATGAAATAATTTCAGACACAGCTAAAAATACAATAAGTTCACCTACTTTTAAAGACGCCACTCAAACTTATTCGTCTACTAATCTCATGCCTAATGCCTCTCCGCTGACAGCTCGGAACATACCACTTAATCGAGGAGCTCGTCTTCTTTCTCCCTATTCTTCCCAGCCCAAACTTTGCAACATTTTAGTAACACTACTCTTTTGTAGTAAATCATCCAGAACAAATCGGGTTCAACCGGTTGCTATGTACGCAAGCCGAAATTCCCCACCTGCTGATATATTGTCACGAATTTTAATCCAGATGGTCTTAGAATTGGAGCAAATGGGCGCCAGAATTATTAATTTCACCTCAGATGGAAGTCAGTCCAATAAAAAGGTGCGGAGACATTCAGGAATAAATGGAAAAGAAGGGAAGGTCATATGCTCTATTTCTAATCCTTTTGATACTACTGTAGTAGGAGGCTTTGGGCTTTTTCAGAAGCTGTACATATAGTGAAGTGCATCATAAATCATTTCCGCGACAAAAGGCAGGTCTATTACAATAATGAAACTGTGGACTTGAAATTCCATCGACAGGTTTTTGATATGGAGAACTCCCATGAATATCCAGGTTTGAAAGTTTGTCACAAGATTACAAATCCCACTTCATTTCAGCGCATGAACGTGAGACTTGCTTATCATTTGTTTAGTAATTCTGCTGCAAATGGCATATATTTTTTAGACAGATAAACTCTGAGGTATTTGAAGACAGTGAACCGAAAGAAACGTTCGCCAGAGAATTAAATATCCTAATATATGTATTAAATAATTCTACATCAGCAGGAGCTCTTAATAAAGATTCAGTAGGGCATCAAACCTTAATAAAATGGGCAGAAAACCTCAGTGGAAAGAATAATACCTTTGCTTCAGAAGGAACTCTTTAATCCCTAAGAGTAACAATTGAGAGCACCTAACCTAACTCCATGGCACTACAGGCGTTGAAGGGCCTTGGCCCACCAAGCGACCGCTGCTCAGTCCTAAGGCCTGCAGATTGCGAGGTATCGTATGGTCAGCACGACGAATCCTCTAGGCCGTTATTCTTGGATTTCTAGACCAAAGGCCGCTATCTCAGCGTCAGATAGCTCCTCAATTCTAATCTCGTAGGCTGAGTGGACCTCGAACCAGCCCTCAGGTCCTGGTAGAAATCCCCGACCTGGCCGATTAAGTTGAGACGACCACCCTTCAACAATAGATTTTCTGAATTTGCACATGCTGCAGTCTATTTATATCCCAAAGAAACTTGCCCTGTCATCGGGTATTAATTGTGATCCCAAATTTGAACAGTCATTGGCATCATTCGTTGATCAAATGAGAAAGACTGGGAAAATAATTTGGGCCTATTTAATATTGGTAGCCACAGTCTTGATAAGGAGTCTTTGATTAATAATAATAATAATAATAATAATAATAATAATAATAATAATAATAATAATAATAATAATAATAATAATAATAATAATAATAATAATAATCGTATGGCCTCAGCTACCGTGTGCAGACATTTCAATTTGACGCCATCTGGCTGTCTGCTCGTCAATTTCGACGTTCCGTTTTACTCTAGGACCACTAGATGGCAGATCGAGTAAACCGAAACCCTCTTGGGCGACTATGGCTGAGATTTAATGAATTTTGTTGGGTAAACACCAAATGTGTCACCAGAGATCTTTTACATGCCGACATCATACAACATGGAGTGTCTAATGGACTTTTTTCCGCCCTTCAAAAATCCGACTACCTCTGCCGGGTTTGAACCCGCTAACTTGGGATCCGGAAGCCGACACATAGTACGCAATGTATCCAAGGTCACAAAATGTCATAAATGTGTCATCCTGTTACATGGAACACCAACAGAATAAATACTTGCCACAGCTCTCACATTTATTAGGGACTATAGAAATGAATACAGAATTGATAGCACTTTCCTTACCCGTCCTTCAAGGGAAATTTATAAGGTGTTCGTTTAAGTTGAAAGTGTAGTGGAACAAAAAATCTCCTGTAAACATAGTCAATGGGGTGATATATTTTACGAGTGTTTGGACAGTTTGCCCGGTATCACTATTAATTCAAAAGAATCAGGATGCTGCAGTGACCCTGTTGTGGACATTATCACTATACTTGTAATTCATGGTATGAAGTGTCGATTTTACTTTGCAACAGGACAGATGAGAAAGGAACTGAAGTCTTCTAAGGCCACAAAGTCTACCCGGAAGCTATCTAAACTATCTGACAACTGACTTCTTGAATGGTAAGCAGAAGCATAATATTTTGCATATAATAATTGTCATATATTCGTATGCTCTCTTCTAAGGTGAAGTTTACTTACTGCTGGAAGAACGGCCTAGTGGAGGAACCGATGAACAAGAGAACACACTTTTACCTTCTACTCGCTATGGTTATACGTACGGACGTGAGAGACATCAACCCCGGACTGCGACTGTGGTGCCATCGCTCACATCGTAGGCAGCTGATTTCTTTATACCAGTGTTAGAGTGGATGGAAGTGCTGGACATCCTGTTATGAAATTGTTTTCTTCTTATTGTAATGTGTATTCAACTGTATATATGTAGAGTTTATGCCATACGCTAAATAAGTAGCCTTTACAACGTGTGTGAGTGTCCCGTTCTAGATATTGTATTTTACGTCGACTCCTACGTGTTCACATGAATCGCTCTCCAAAGATGGAATTCAGGAGGACAAATTGGGTTAAATATTCAATTAAAGGACCTGAAATAAGGAACTGGAATCGGAGGTAAGGCTTTTTGCGGATGATGTTATTCTCTATAGAGTGATAAATAAGTTACAAGATTGTGAGCAACTGCAACGTGACCTCGAAAATGTTGTGAGATGGACAGCAGGCAATGGTAGGTTGATAAACGGGGTTAAAAGTCAGGTTGTGAGTTTTACAAGTAGGAAAAGTCCTCTCAGTTTTAATTACTGCGTTGATGGGGTGAAAGTTCCTTTTGGGGATCATTGTAAGTATCTAGGTGTTAATATAAGGAAACATCTTCATTGGGGTAATCACATAAATGGGATTGTAAATAAAGGGTACCGATCTCTGCACATGGTTATGAGGGTGTTTAGGGGTTGTAGTAAGGATGTAAAGGAGAGGGCATATAAGTCTCTGGTAAGACCCCAACTAGAGTATGGTTCCAGTGTATGGGACCCTCACCAGGATTACCTGATTCAAGAACTGGAAAAAATCCAAAGAAAAGCAGCTCGATTTGTTCTGGGCGATTTCCGACAAAAGAGTAGCGTTGCAATGTTTGGGTTGGGAAGAATTGAGAGAAAGAAGAAGAGCTGCTCGACTAAGTGGTATGTTCCGGGCTGTCAGCGGAGAGATGGCGTGGAATGACATTAGTAGACGAATAAGTTTGAATGGCGTTTATAAAAGTAGGAAAGATCACAATATGAAGATAAAGTTGGAATTCAAGAGGACAAACTGGGGCAAATATTCATTTATAGGAAGGGGAGTTAGGGATTGGAATAACTTACCAAGAGGGATGTTCAATAAATTTCCAATTTCTTTGAAATCATTTAGGAAAAGGCTAGGAAGACAACAAATAGGGAATCTGCCACCTGGGCGACTGCCCTAAATGCAGATCAGTACTGATTGATTGATTGATTGGAAAATTTATCAAGGGAAATATTCGATAAATTTCCAAGTTATTTCAAAACTTTTTCGAAAAAGCTAGGCAAAGAATGAATGCAGATAAATGATTGATTCATTGATTGATTGATTGATTGATTGATTGATTGATTGATTTGAGTGTCCGATCCAACACCGTACCGAAGTTCTGTTTTCCTTGTTTCTTCCCTATCCCTATGAGACTGTATTTTCGTGAATTCATTTGAATTAAGAATTTGAACGAAACTATTATATTCATCAGCAAAGAAAATATGAGTGAAGTGCGTTTGATTATTATGACCTGGTTCTTAGGTATGTTCTCGCAAGTAATACAGTACTCATCAAAATACGCTGTAAAACCACTTAAGGGGAATATCGAAGGCCTATCCTGAAAATGCTAAGTTTAACATACACTGACTGACAGAGCAAATGCAACACCAAGAAGGAGTGGTCAGAACGTTATGCCAATTGCAGGGTAGACTGACGTCACTGAGGTATGCTCATGATGTGAAATGCGCCGCTGTGCTGCGCACGTAGCGAACGATAAATGGGACACGGCGTTGGCGAATGGCCCACTTCGTACCGTGATTTCTCAGCCGACAGTCATTGTAGAACGTGTTGTCGTGTGCCACAGGACACGTGTATAGCTAAGAATGCCAGGCCGCCGTCAACGGAGGCATTTCCAGCAGACAGACGACTTTACGAGGGGTATGGTGATCGGGCTGAGAAGGGAAGCTTGGTCGCTTCGTCAAATCGCAGCCGATACCCATAGGGATGTGTCCACGGTGCAGCGCCTGTGGCGAAGATGGTTGGCGCAGGGACATGTGGCACGTGCAAGGGGTCCAGGCGCAGCCCGAGTGACGTCAGCACGCGAGGATCGGCGCATCCGCCGCCAAGCGGTGGCAGCCCCGCACGCCACGTCAACCGCCATTCTTCAGCATGTGCAAGACACCCTGGCTGTTCCAATATCGACCAGAACAATTTCCCGTCGATTGGTTGAAGGAGGCCTGCACTCCCGGCGTCCGCTCAGAAGACTACCATTGAATCCACAGCATAGACGTGCACGCCTGGCATGGTGCCGGGCTAGAGCGACTTGGATGATCGAATGGCGGAACGGCGTGTTCTCCGATGAGTCACGCTTCTGTTCTGTCAGTGATAGTCCCCGCAGACGCGTGTGGCGTCGGCGTGGAGAAAGGTCAAATCCGGCAGTAACTGTGGAGCGCCCTACCGCTAGACAACGCGGCATCATGGTTTGGGGCGCTATTGCGTATGATTCCACGTCACCTCTAGTGCGTATTCAAGGCACGTTAAATGCCCACCGCTACGTGCAGCATGTGCTGCGGCCGGTGGCACTCCCGTACCTTCAGGGGCTGCCCAATGCTCTGTTTCAGCAGGATAATGCCCGCCCACACACTGCTCGCATCTCCCAACAGGCTCTACGGGGTGTACAGATGCTTCCGTGGCCAGCGTACTCTCCGGATCTCTCACCAATCGAACACGTGTGGGATCTCATTGGACGCCGTTTGCAAACTCTGCCCCAGCCTCGTACGGACGACCAACTGTGCCAAATGGTTGACAGAGAATGGAGAACCATCCCTCAGGACACCATCCGCACTCTTATTGACTCTGTACCTCGACGTGTTTCTGCGTGCATCGCCGCTCGCGGTGGTCCTACATCCTACTGAGTCGATGCCGTGCGCATTGTGTAACCTGCATATCGGTTTGAAATAAACATCAATTATTCTTCCGTGCCGACTCTGTTTTTTCCCCAACTTTCATCCATTTCGAACCACTCCTCCTTGGTGTTGCCTTGTCACTGTCAGTCAGTGTATTTACATGCCGCTTTATTTCGAAATGTCCAAGGTAATAAAACGAAATTTAGAAATTATATGCACTCGTATTTTACTGACCTATTTTCTGATTTTATTAGACATGAAGATATGCAATTTTTAATTCGAGTTCTTACATTTTCTAAGTCTTTTATCACGGGGCGAGTTGGTCGTGTGGTTAGGGGTGCGCAGCTGTGAGTTTGCATCCGGGAAATAGTGGGTTCGAATCCCACTGTCGGCAGTACTGAAGATGATTTTCCGTGGTTTCCCATTTTCACACCAGGTAAATGCTGGGAATGTACCTTAAGCAAGGCCACGGCCGCTTACTTGCCACATCTAGGACCTTTCCTATCCCATCGTCGCCGTAATGCCTCTCTGTGTCGGTGCGACGTAAAGCAAATTCTAAAGAAACAAAAACAAAGTAAAGTAAATGTGAAGGAAGTACGTGCGGTATCTCTACCATTGTAGATACATGTAACAATAATAATTCTGTTAATGGGAAGTAAACATTCCAGAGCTACCTCAGGTACTTTCTCAGAAATGGCATTTGAAAGTATAATGTCACTTACAAGACGTGGATGTTACCACCGCCTTCTAGAGCAAATAGTTCAGCTTGTCTTAAATGAAAAAGTGTTGAAGAAATCTGGAGAAATGGCTTGTGCAGTAACACATATTTTGAAAGTTATAAATATTAACTGTCATCCTAAATCGTTGAAACAAACGATTAATTAAAGACCAAATTACCAATAATTATTTTAAACAAAAAGTAAAAACTGACATATTTTACCAGTACCACCTTCACAACATCAGGTCAAAAATAAATTTTGTGCTGCGTAGTACCACTCGGTATTTCAAAGCAAACATTACCTATATTTCATGCTCGTTATCTTGGCGTGAAGCAACACAACTAATGACGTGTGCTAAAGTGGCCTTTACCTCTCTGGCTCTAGTTTCGCTTTTATCTTATTTATCACTAAATAGTTCTATGGGTTTATGCAAATTGACTTAGCTACTCGAATAATTGTGGCAGACTTCTGCAGAAGGCTAACACATGTTAGTACTTAACAAGGTATTAAATCATTTTAACATACAATTTAAGAAAATTTGCGTTTCATCAACAACTGTTAACATTAACATATGCTAATCTGCGTTTTAAAGTTAACATCAGCCATTTCCCATGTTAAATGGCTAACATTAGCATTTAGCAACCTGTTCCTAAATGGATGCTGTGAATCTCCCTTTAGATGCGGAATTGCTATATTTAGATCTCTTACACAAAAATCCTGATCGAAGAAGAGTTCAACGACGTAATGACTTTGAAAATTTGACGGATGCAGACTTTCTTCATAGATATCTACAGGTTATCGAAAATAGTTGTTGACGAAATTCGAGTGAGATTGTAATATCCTACGAAGGGAAACTTACCTCTTTCTCCAATGTTGCAGGTAATGATAACATTACGATTTTTTGCTACCGGTTCTTTTCACATTACGGTCAGAGACAATGCTGGAATTTCTAAAGCTTATAAATCTACAAATAGTAAATGGCTTAGACATGGGGATACATTTTAATACAGACAAGACGGTGGCGGCAATGACCAATTTTATTGCGGAACAATTGCGTTTAAAATTAGTGAAATTTATCACCTGGAGCCAATAGGGCCGAAATATATCGTAATCGGAAGGGATATTTCTCTGTTAATGTTCAGGTGATTAGTGATCGTAACCTCCAAGTCACGGATATAGTTGCTACAATATTTAATAACTCACATATCAGAGTACAGTTTGAAGTGGGGACAATTAATGAAGAGATTTTGTTAGGTGATAGTGGATACCCACTAAGAAAGTATTTGTTAACCACATTGAAACCCTCGCGGACTTTCTCCCACGCCTCGTCCTTTTCTTGTATCGTCAATCCATCTGTGCCCATGCACTCAATAACTTATCTATATTTACTAATTCAATTAACAACTCCTTTTCGAAGGAGGAAAAATTAGAACTACGATTCCGTTTCACTTCACGCGCCATATTTAACAGCTGTACTCAAACAAAACCGCATCGGAACGCGCTGTAAAACAGCATGTTCGTACCACTGCCTCTTTGATTCGCACCGATTCGCAATGTCTTAAGAGTTAACAGTCGATTAGTTAACATTTTACAGGAAAAGTTTGACAAAACGCAAGAAACCTAACAAGATGTTAAATTTTTAACTCAGTATTAACTAACTACTTGTTAGTATATATTTAACACGTGTTGATGAAACCGAGCCTAAGTGTGTAGAATCTCCGGGACAAGGACATTAGGTAGAAGTGCAGTGGTGTGGTACGCGAACCGCTAGGTGTGCGCGGGGTCAGTGAGCAGTTTAGAAAGGAGATGAGCCTCCTCATTTTAAATAAAATCTTATTTTGATTTAGTGTTTTTGTCTACCACTACACAGAGTCTCCTTTCCGTATTATTTAATCTAAAATTCGTGTCAGTTTGCACGTCACATTCACTTGGTACATTAAATGCTTACTTATGGTGCATTTCTCTTGTTATTTTTATTTTGAAATCCATTCATTCACATCAATTCCTTCAATAGCAGTGTATACAGGGCAACAGTAATTAATAACTATACTCGTATACAGGGTGTACCCAAACAACACTGACAAGGCTTTGTATGTTGTGCATGATGGCGGATTAATCGGTTTTCAAGAAGGAACCTCTGTCTGATAATGCACCAGTTGGGAGCTGGAGAGCGTCGAAGTCAGAACGGATGTGAAAATTTGTTCCGATTTGGTGTCTTAATACGGAAGGTATGCAAACATTTGGCCATCTGTGTACTGCGGATGGACGACTTCAGCCTACTAAAATTCCTCCAAATACGCTACATGCCTCCACACAGTCCTTGATGCGCATCCTACTGCATTACTTGAGTACTGTAGTCTATTTTTCTGCTAAAGGCTTTACATCGCAGCGACACAGATAGGTCTTATGACGACGATGGTTTGTAGGAAAGACCTAGGAGTTGGAAGAAAGCGGCCGTGGCCTTGATTAAGGTACAGCCCAGCATTTGCCTGGTGTGAAAGTGGGAAACCAAAGAAAACCATCTTCAGGGCTGCCAACAGTGGGGTTCAAACTCACTATCTCCAGGATGCAAGTTCACAGTCGCACGCCCCTAACCCCACGGCCGACTCTCCCGGTGCATTAATAATTATACTCGTATTTGTTTCATTAATAACCCTCCAATGGTCGAATAAATTGGCCAAGTTATCATTAAGCAATGAAAATGCCAGGAACAGTTCCCTGACCATTCCGACTACTTAGTTTTGGAATTCTCCCGTAAACTTTACTCAGGATTAATTACGAGGTTTCCTCCGCCCAACGACGATTATATACAATGCATTATTGTTATTATTGGAGAACAGGGTGGTTTAGCAGCTTATCTGCTTGCCTGTCATCTCGGCGACCGTGGTTTGATTCCTGGTGTTGCTGGGGTGGCTGATGTCAGGAAGGACATGCGACCATAAATCAGCCACAACCCTTTAATGCCGCAGTGTTTGCTCGGACCCTGATCAGGCGGGATACGCTGCGGATGATGATGAGAAAACTACCGCACCATTAGTTTAGTATCTCATGCCTGCAAAATTTTACCACGTATTATTTAGAGAAAAATGGAAAAACAAGTTGAAGCTGAGTTGCGAGAAGATCAGTTTGGCTTTATAAGAAATGTAGGAACACGTTAAGCAATACTGACTTTGCGTCTGATCTCAGAGGATCGAATCAAGAAGGACAAGCCCACGTATATGGCGTTCGTAGATCTAGAAAAGGCATTCGATAATGTTTATTGGACCAAGCTATTTAAGATTCTGAAGGTGATTGGGATCAGATACCGAGAACGAAGCATTATCTACAATCTGTATAAAAATCAGTCTGCAGTGATAAGAATAGAGAGCTTTGAAAAAGAAACAGCAAACCAGAAAGGAGTGAGGCAAGGCTGCAGTTTGTCCCCCTTCCTTTTCAATGTTTACATCGAAGAGGCAGTAAAGCGAATCAAAGAGGAATTTGGAAAGGGAATTACAATTCAAGGAGGGAAAATCAAAACCTTGAGATTTGCCGATGATATTGTCATTTTATCTGAGACTGCAGAAGATCTCGAGAAGCTGCTGAATGGTATGGATGAAGTCTTCGGTAAGGAGTACAAGATGAAAATAAATAAGTCCAAAACAAAAGTAATGGAGTGCAATTGAACGAAGGCAGGTGATGCAGGAAATATTAAATTAGGAAATGAAGTCTTAAAGGAAGTAGATGAATATTGTTACTTGGGTAGTAAAATAACTAACGATGGCAGAAGTAAGGAGGACATAAAATGCAGACTAACACAAGCAAGGAAGAGCTTTCTTAAGAAAGAAATTTGCTAACTTCAAACATTGATATAGGAATTAGAGAGATGTTTTTGAAGACTTTCGTGTGGAGCGTGGCGTTGTATGGAAGTGAAACATAGACGATAACTAGTTCAGAAAGAAAGAGAATTGAGGCTTTTAAAATGTGGTGGTGCAGAAGAATGCTGAAGGTGAGATGGATAGGTCGAATAACAAATGAAGAGGCACTGAATCGAATTGGCGAGAGGAGATCGATTTGGCTAAATTTGACGAGAGAAGAGATAGAATGATAGGACACATCTTAAGACACCCAGGACTTATTCAGTTGGTTTTTGACGGAGCAGTAGGGGTTGACCAAGGTATGAATATGACAAGCTGATTAGAGCTGATGTAGGATGCAGTAGTTACGTAGAAATGAAAAGGTTAGCACAGGATAGGGTGGCATGGAGAGCTGTATCGAACCAGTCTGTGGATTGATGACTCAAACAACAACATTATTATTATTATTATTAGGGGCTGCTGTCTGGACGAGGCCCGGAAGGACGTGGGTTCGAATCCTCGTCAGGAAGTCGTAAAATTTAAGTAACGAGATTTCCACTTCCGGAGGTGCATATGGCCCTGAGGTTCACTCAGCCTACACCAAAAATGAGTATCAGATGACCAGATTAATTCCTGGGGGCAAAGGCGGCCGGGCGTAGAGCTAACCTCTCTACCCCATCACGTGCCGCCTGAGCACAAGGAGGGCCAGGACTCAGAATATGTCCGAGATGCCCTAGATGCGGCTAGGACTATACAATCCACCGGTGGTCCATAACACGTTAGAGGAGAGATCCTCACTTGGACTATGTGCAAGTAGGGTAGTATCCTGCTTCATGAATCGACCGAGCTCAGAATATTTTAAGCAAGCCTCGGACCTATAGGAGTAACGGAGTCCCACTCCCATTTGACAGGCGAGGGACTCCTTGGAAACAACTTGGCGAACAAAATGGTATTCGATGGGGAGCTATCAATATTAATGGGGCTTATGGAAGAAAGAAAGTAGAACTGGCAGAGTCAGCAAAGAGGATGCATCTGGATGTGCTAGGAGTAAGTGATATTCGGGTAAGGGGAGATAACGAGGAAGAGATAGGAGATTATAAAGTGTACTTGACGGGTGTTAGAAAGGGAAGGGCAGAGTCTGGGTAGGGCTCTTTATCAGGAATACCATTGCACGGAACATAGTTTCTGTTAGGCACGTAAATGAGCGAATGATGTGGGTAGATTTGTCAGTTGGAGGAATTAGGACAAGAATTGTGTCCGTGTATTCACCATGTGAGGGTGCAGATGAGGATGAAGTTGACAAGTTTTATGAAGCATTGAGTGACATCGTGGTCAGGATCGACAGCAAGGATGGAACAGTGTTAATGGGCGATTTCAATGCGAGAGTTGGGAATAGAACTGGAGGATACGAAAGGGTGACTGGAAAATGTGGGGAAGATATGGAAGCTAATGGGAATGTGAAGCGTTTGCTGGACTTCTGTGCTAGTATGGGTTTAGCTGTTACGAATACATTCTTCAAGCATAAGGCTATTCACCGCTACACATGGGAGGCTAGGGATACCAGATCCATAATAGATTATATATTAACAGACATCGAATTCAGGAAATCTGTTAGGAATGTACGAGTTTTCCGTGGATTTTTCGATAATACAGACGACTATCTGATCTGTAGTGAACTAAGTATCTGTAGGCCTAAGGTAGAGAAAGTGAAATCTGTCTGCAAACGAATAAGGGTAGAAAATTTACAGGACGAGGAAATTAGACGGAAGTACATGGATATGATTAGTGAGAAGTTTCGAACAGTAGACAGTAAGCAGGTTCAGGATATAGAAAGTGAATGGGTGGCATACAGGGATGCTGTAGTAGAAACAGCAAGGGGATGCCTAGGAACAAGCGTGTGTAAAGATGGGAAAAGGCGAACATCTTGGTGGAATGATGAAGTGAGAGCAGCTTGTAAACGGAAAAAGAAGGCTTATCAGAAATGGCTCCAAACAAGGGCCGAGGCAGACAGGGAGTTGTTTGTAGATGAAAGAAACAGAGCGAAACAAATAGTTGTTGAATCCAAAAAGAAGTCATGGGAAAATTTTGGTTATAACCTGGAAAGGCTAGGTCACGCAGCAGGGAAACCTTTCTGGACAGTAATAAAGAATCTTAGGAAGGGAGGGAAAAAGGAAATGAACAGTATTTTGAGTAATTCAGGTGAACTCATAATAGATCCCAGGGAATCACTAGAGAGGTGGAGGGAATATTTTGAACATCTTCTCAATGTAAAAGGAAATCATCCTGGTGGTATTGTGAACAGCCAAGCTCATGAGAAGGAGGAAAATGATGTTGGTGAAATTATGCTTGAGGAAGTGGAAAGGATGGTAAATAAATTATATTGTCATAAGGCAGCCGGAATAGATGAGATTAGACCTGAAATGGTGAAGTATAGTGGGAAGGCAGGGATGAAATGGCTTCATAGAGTAGTCAAATTAGCGTGGAGTGTTGATAAGGTACCTTCAGATTGGGCAAAAGCTGTAATTGCCTCTATCTATAAGCAAGTGAACAGGAAGGATTGCAACAACTATCGAGGTATCTCACTGATTAGTATACCAGGCAAAGTACTCACTGGCATCTTGGAAGGGAGGGTGCGATCAGTCGTTGAAAGGAAGTTGGATGAAAACCAGTGTGGTTTCAGACCACAGAGAGGCTGTCAGGATCAGATTTTCAGTATGCGCCAGGTAATTGAAAAATGCTACGAGAGGAATAGGCAGTTGTGTTTATGTTTCGTAGATCTAGAGAAAGCACATGACAGGGTACCGAGGGAAAAGATGTTCGCCATACTGGGGGACTATGGAATTAAAGGCAGATTATTAAAAGCAATCAAAGGCATTTATGTTGACAATTGGGCTTCAGTGAGAATTGATGGTAGAATGAGTTCTTCGTTCAGGGTACTTACAGGGGTTAGGCAAGGCTGTAATCTTTCACCTTTGCTGTTTGTAGTTTACATGGATCATCTGATAAAAAGTATAAAATGGCAGGGAGGGATTCAATTAGGTGGAAATGTAGTAAGCAGTCTGGCCTATGCTGCCGAAAACCTACAGTCTTATATCGTGGAACTTGAAAATAGGTGCAATGAGTATGGTATGAAAATTAGCCTCTCGAAGACTAAATTGATGTCAGTAGGTAAGAAATTCAACATAATTTGAACGTCAGATTGGTGATACAAAGCTAGAACAGGTCGATAATTTCGAGTATTTAGGTTGTGTGTTTTCCCAGGATGGTAATATAGTAAGTGAGATTGAATCAAGGTGTCGTAAAGCTAATGCAGTGAACTCGCAGCTGCGATCAACAGTATTCTGTAAGAAGGAAGTCAGCTCCCAGACGAAACTATCTTTATATCGGTCTGTTTTCAGACCAACTTTGCTTTACGGGAGCGAAAGCTGGGTGGACTCAGGATATCGTATTCATAAGTTAGAAGTAACAGACATGAAAGTAGCAAGAATGATTACTGGTACAAACATGTGGGAACAATGGCAGGAGGGTACTCGGAATGAGAAGAGAAAGGCTAATTTATGAATGAACTCGATGGATGAATCTGTACGCATAAACCGGCTTCGGTGGTGGGGTCATGTGAGGCGAATGGAGGAGGATAGGTTACCTAGGAAAATAATGGACTCTGCTATGGAGGGTAAGAGAAGTAGAGGTAGACCAAAACGACGATGGTTAGACTCGGTTTCTAACGATTTAAAGAGGTATAGAACTAAATGAGGCCACAACACTAGTTGCAAATCGAGGATTGTGGCGACGTTTAGTAAATTCACAGAGGCTTGCAGACTGAACGCTGAAAGGCATAACAGTCTATAATGATAATGTATGTATGTATGTATGTAACATCGTAGATAACGGGACAGTGAGTTTTTTACACGGTAGTGCTTGTTTTATCTTCAATATTAATCCGTCAATCCACACTGTATCATACGCAGCAGTTAAGTCAATGAAAGCCACGGATGTTTTCAATCCTCTTTGGAAACCTGATTCCATAAAAGATGTTAAAGCTAATACTTGCTCACAACAACTTCGTTTTTCCCTGAATCCAGCCCGTTCTGGTAGTATCCTGCCGTCTCATGTGCAGTATATTCTGTTGTAAGTTAGGCATTCCAGAGTTTTGTAGCAAGCGCTGAAGAGTGAAATTGGACGGTGGCCTGCGGGCTCGTCTGCTGGCTTCTCAGGCTTAAGGATTGCAATGAATTTTGCAACTTTGAACTCTGGTGGTGTTTGTCCTTTGGCGATGATATCTGAGAAGGAACTTGCGAGCCGCTTCCTGCCATTACTTCCTAGGTGAGTTTTAAATTCTGGGAGTATACCATCCAGACCAGCTGCTTTTACAGATTTCAAAGATTGAATTGCTTGATTGAGTTCAGCACTCGTAACAGGAGAGGAATAAAATGGGTTATCATTCAGCTGATCATTGATTGCTTTAAGACACTCTTGTAAAATTTTGAATTGGCAGGCATCTATCGGAACATCTTCTGACCTCTTTTTAATCTGTTTTGCTATGGAAGATGGATTAAGTTCAGTTCTGGAAATCGACCGTGGTGTTGCTGCTCCAAGTTTTCTAAGAAGTGAGTAAAATCAAGACCTTGTGTTGTGCTATGCCAATGCTCCCTTCTTTGAGTGTTCAAGGATTGTAGAATCTGAATGCCCAAGGCAGGATCTCCGTATGCTTTAGCAAGCTCTTCAGTCTCTTCATTCGAGCAAGGAATGTAGTTCCTTCTGTACCCACGAAGTATGTTACGTTTTTCTGCTCCAAAAATTGTTCCAACAAAGCGTTTATAATTCTCTAGTTTAGGTGGAATCCAGCGAAGATGAGAATCAACCTCATGAGAATACTTCATCCATTGCGCTTTCTTGAAGTTCCATCTTGGTTTCTGTTTTGTTGTAATTAATGGGACTTTTAAACCGATGCTTTCAAATAATTGGACGATGCTGGCTGTGTGGAAAACCTGATAGTAAATATCTTGTGTGAGGTAAAGGAATATAGTTAGCATCCATTGTTATTAGGCAGAGATCAGGATTGGTGTCTTTCCGCCATCTAGCAGAATGGAAAATTTTTTTGTCTCTTGCATCGTAGGACAGATGAAGTTGGATCTGATCCATCCAATCTAATAGCTTTTCTCCGTTTTCATCTTTTTTTGTCATACCCCTATGAAGTGTGATGGCTGTTGAAATCTGCAAAGTAAACGACTGGATGACTTATGTTTTGAAGAGGGGGATCTGGCCAGCGTTCCTGTGGTGGTTTGTACACTGCAGATATTGTTGTTCCCATTACGTTGACAGAGATGATTTCAGTATTACTTAGTCGGTAGCAAGAAGTAACACTGTAGTCGGATATGTCCTGGCGAATGTACATGATAGAACCATAAATCTCTGAACCAAGTATGCCTACAATTTTATAACCGGGTATTCTTGCTCTAGAGCCTACCTGATCGTCTTTTAGATGGGTTTCATGTAGGGCGATGAGATCAATTTTATGTTCTTTAGATAATTTACTCAGGTATTCGCATTTATCTTTGGATATGCCTTCAATGTTCAGTTGTAGGACACGGGCACAAGGTCCAATGCATTTTGAGTTCTGTGTGAATTGGCTCTTAAAGGAGCCGTTGGGATAAAATTGTAGATCATAAAAACCTGGAGAGATACGAGATCCAGTTCGGTTACGGTTTGGGTAGACTTTCTGCCGTCCTGCTCTTGCAGTCCGTTGCCCAGATTACACCATTTGGAGGTTGTCTACACGTCGTGCCAAAAATTGCCCTTTCTAAGATGGCTGACAAAATGGGCAGGCTCTGTGACCTAGGCAACCGCGTGAAAAGGGAGTAGAGGGCACATCTTCTTTGTGGTCTATATGGTAGTGATGACAGACGAGACAATATGGGTGTCAGTTAGGGCAAAATGTTTAAAATAGATATAACGAGTTTCCCTCTAAGTAGTGATATCTGTGGAACGATTGTAGGAGTGAACAAGATGGCAGATACACTGACTGACAGAGCAAATGCAACACCAAGAAGGAGTGGTTCGAAAGGGATGAAAGTTGGGGAAAAAACAGAGACGGCACGGACGAATAATTGATGTTTATTTCAAACCGATATGCAGGTTACACAATGCGCACGGCATCGACTCACTAGGATGTAGGACCACCGCGAGCGGCGATGCACGCAGAAACACGTCGAGGTACAGAGTCAATAAGAGTGCGGATGGTGTCCTGAGGGATGGTTCTCCATTCTCTGTCAACCATTTGCCACAGTTGGTCGTCCGTACGAGGCTGGGGCAGAGTTTGCAAACGGCGTCCAATGAGATCCCACACGTGTTCGATTGGTGAGAGATCCGGAGAGTACGCTGGCCACGGAAGCATCTGTACACCTCGTAGAGCCTGTTGGGAGATGCGAGCAGTGTGTGGGCGGGCATTATCCTGCTGAAACAGAGCATTGGGCAGCCCCTGAAGGTACGGGAGTGCCACCGGCCGCAGCACATGCTGCACGTAGCGGTGGGCATTTAACGTGCCTTGAATACGCACTAGAGGTGACGTGGAATCATACGCAATAGCGCCCCAAACCATGATGCCGCGTTGTCTAGCGGTAGGGCGCTCCACAGTTACTGCCGGATTTAACCTTTCTCCACGCCGACGCCACACTCGTCTGCGGTGACTATCACTGACAGAACAGAAGCGTGACTCATCGGAGAACACGACGTTCCGCCATTCCCTCATCCAAGTCGCTCTAGCCCGGCACTATGCCAGGCGTGCACGTCTATGCTGTGGAGTCAATGGTAGTCTTCTGAGCGGTCGCCGGGAGTGCAGGCCTCCTTCAACCAATCGACGGGAAATTGTTCTGGTCGATATTGGAACAGCCAGGGTGTCTTGCACATGCTGAAGAATGGCGGTTGACGTGGCGTGCGGGGCTGCCACCGCTTGGCGGCGGATGCGCCGATCCTCGCGTGCTGACGTCACTCGGGCTGCGCCTGGACCCCTCGCACGTGCCACATGTTCCTGCGCCAACCATCTTCGCCACAGGCGCTGCACCGTGGACACATCCCTATGGGTATCGGCTGCGATTTGACGAAGCGACCAACCTGCCCTTCTCAGCCCGATCACCATACCCCTCGTAAAGTCGTCTGTCTGCTGGAAATGCCTCCGTTGACGGCGGCCTGGCATTCTTAGCTATACACGTGTCCTGTGGCACACGACAACACGTTCTACAATGACTGTCGGCTGAGAAATCACGGTACGAAGTGGGCCATTCGCCAACGCCGTGTCCCATTTATCATTCGCTACGTGCGCAGCACAGCGGCGCATTTCACATCATGAGCATACCTCAGTGACGTCAGTATACCCTGCAATTGGCATAACGTTCTGACCACTCCTTCTTGGTGTTGCATTTGCTCTGTCAGTCAGTGTATTTAGGACACAAAGCTGATAATAAATATGACCCTAAAACACTATTAAATGATTGTGGACTCAGTAGATAACACTAGCATAAACTTTTCACCCAATATAAAATCACAAACACCCTTTGGAAACCACAAACGAAGCGCAGTTCTTCTTTACAGATGGATATAAGACGCACTACCACTACACATCTTATTCACACAAAATAAAATACTTAAGACAATCGGCCATGAAGAAAAGGCTAGGAGGCGAAACACGAGCATTCCTTTGGAAAAACACCTAAATTCCCACATGGGCTTGTGGCCCGAAGTTACAGAGGCTAGGAATATACTACAGAGGCGTGACTAGATGCGAAATATTAAGTTCCAAAACATTGTGAAGAATTTAAAGCTTTAGATAATTTTACTCACCCCATACCAAGCTGAGTAGGAATTAACAAAGGGTCAACACTCTTTATTCCTTTATTTGAGTAAAGTCCTCAGAATGTCCGAAAATTTACATTTAGAATAAATCTTTAGAATTTTATATCACTGAAAGAAGTTTGAAACTTTCCCTTCAATTTAACTGCCTAGAGCTATTACACGCTAAGAAATGTCTGTCATTACCTTGAATAGTTGGGCCTTCCGACGACGGCAAGGCTGCTCTGTCTCCTAAAACACGCCGTATACGCACACTAGACCGGAGCGATGTAGGTGACAATACGGCCCTAAAGCAACTCAGAGGGGAAAGTTCCAGAACTCTCTTTAGATGGACAGAATGCCTGTACAACCCCTCAATATTAATTGGCTAAAGAAAAATGCAAAAAATCCTGATTGATTAATAACTAGGGGAGAAAGAAGCCGTAGAAGTGCTGATAACCTTAGCCCATAAAACAAAATCTACATACACTTAAGGTTTACCAATATTGGAAATCGGAAATTCCCTTAAATATTAATTGTCCTTCCTCCTGCCAGAGGGGGCAAATAGGCCGATAGTAGAGACAACTAAAGATTAAAAGCCCAAGTATCTCCAGATATGTAATTTAGGATTCACAGCACAAGACGGCAGTTCAGCTGGACGGAGGAGGTGAACACCCGGTAGCCCCCAAGATTTTACCACAGTTTGAACAGGCTTGAAACTTTTCGGTTAAGAATATTTGAAAATTTTGAAAAGTTGGAAGGTATCCTGACGGAGAGTCTATTCAACTAGTTTTTTTAAGAAAAGAAATCTTGACGTAGTTTGCGAAGCCGTGGAAGTCCCATCCGTTATGTCCAAGGTAGAAGGCAAGAACGGCCTCCACTGCCCCTGTCAGTATGGGGTCCTCTGGATCCCCCCCAAGTAACCTCAGATACCGTTTCCCCGATACATTGAGAGGAGCAGTCAAGGTTGTGGCCACCAAGCGCCAAGTAGCTTAGTTCCGCCCAATGATAGAGTGGGCGGTTGAGGTTCAGCTTCCAAGCTACTTCCAAAGATGACATCCCCATGTCGGCCGCTGAGAAGGAGACTTGGCCGGAACGAGCCGGGCCCATACACCGCGCCGCAATCCCTCGCCGGTTGTTACGGCGCGGCCTCAGTTGAAAGAAGGGCATTGCAACAATTGAATTTATGGGCGACAGTAACTGATTTATAGACTGTGCTGTATGTGAAGTTGTTGAGGCTGGCTGCTTGAAGGAAGAATGCACGGCATTTCTGGCACAGGTTTGGAGGCAGGGGAAGTAATGACAGACAGGAAGGAAGTTATTGAAAGTGAGGTTTTTACATGGTGATTTTACAAAAAATAATTATGTATTAAATAACTACAAATGTTCGCCATGAACAGGGGCAGGAGGCCTCCTTATTTAAATTTGCATACCCGAAACTTAAACTAATAAGATGTGGAAAGAAATATAATTAAATCGGCAATGCCATCACTTGGTGGGCTATAATGAAAAGCATTAGTGGTCACACAGGTTTTATTTGAGACAGATGAACACTAAAATTCCTCTGTGTTTCAGGATTGCTCACCAAGAGGGCGACTGGAGTTACAATATCTAATATAATACAAAGCCCATGAAATCTGGGGACAAGCTTGCCTGCTGGAACAAAGTTTTTAACCATAACCTGGTCTCCGACCTTTAAATTGGTGGGTCTCTGTTCAGGATCATACCTTTCTTTCACGTTCTCATGAGAGGCTTTAAGATTATTTTTGTTCTTTGTCCACAGATCCATGATATTTTCGGGGTCTATTGTCTCTGGTAAAATCTCGTTGATCGGCCATAGATCGGATAAAAGAGTGTTGGGAACAAACAGAAATATAAGAGATGTGGATGCAAACTTGTGTGACTCGTGAACAGCCGAGTTAAAGGTGTAATGAAGTGTTCAAACGAGAATGATCTTCGTGGTGGAAAGTGATCAGGGCAGATCGAAGATTGCGATTATCCCGCTCAGCTAGAGATGGCTGTGGGTAGTATGCTGACGTCGTGACATGTGAGATGGATAGATCAAATAGAATTTATGAAATAAATTAGAGTTGAACGCCTTGGAGTTATCAGAAACAATATATTGACAAGGCCCAAAACATGCAGAAAAAGTATTAAGGCAAGGAATAGTGGACTGAGCGGTGGCAAGCCGAGTCGGAAACAGCCATGAGAACCATGTGCAACCATCTACACACGCAAGGATGAATTTATTCCTATTCCGCGTAGATAGAGGGAAAGGCCCGACATTATCTACGTACAATCGCTCCATAGGGTGAGATGCTAGATGTTATGACAATAGCCCTACCATAAAACACAACGCGGGCTTGTTAATCAAACAAGGTTTTCTTGTTTTAAGCATCTACCTAATCTCGCCGTCCAGATAAACACTTCGCGTATCTTCTCTCTAGTTTTGAAGATGCCCAGATATCCCCCTAATGGGGTCTCATGGTAATACTTGAAGATCATAGACACAAGAACAGCTGAGACCACAATTGTCGTCTGATCGTTCCTCGAAGGTCAACATAGAACAATATTCTTCAGAAAATAAGGGACAACATGTTCTCCAGTAGAAAGAGTTTCCATAATCGGAGCCGGGATCGGATCTTCACGTTTATATTTTGCTAAATCGTGAAATAGCATCGGGTCATCATTCAAAATGGCACTTAGACTAGGAGGTATGGAAATAGAATCTGATGGACACTCCTCCGCGTCAACAGAATCGAAATCGCCAGAAAAAATTCGATTTAACCGACCTGCGACCACATTCTCGGATCCCCGAATATGTCGCACGTCAAGCTGAAATGCAGAAATTCCAATATCCCAACCCGCAATTCACCCTGTACGACGGAGCCTAGCCTAAACCCAGCTCAGAGCCTGATTGTCGGACTCTAAACCAAACTTAACATTTTCAAGACAAAAACGGAAGTTTTCAAGGCAAATAGGACGGCCAGTCCTTCTAACTCGCATATAGAATACTGTACTTGGATTCTTGAGATGATAAGGTCCTAGATCCATGGGCAATGGGCCGTCTTCCGAGTTCAGATTCCTGAAGAAGAACCACAGCGACCACAGATGACGATGTGACTGTCTGTGCAATGAAATTCTTGGAGAAGTCTGGCATTGCCGAGACTGGGGCGTTACAGAGAGCTAATTTCAAATCCTCGAAACAGCTTGCTTCAACGGCCCAAATCCAAACTTGACACCTTTCGTATGGTGGAGGTTCGGGGATGCCACCCTATTAGCAAAGTTGGGAATGGATTTCCTAAAGAAATTCACAATACGATGAATCTAGCAACCCCATTAACATCTTTGGGAGGCTTAAAGTTACGAATCGCATGCGTTCTGGAGTGATCGACTGAAACTCCTTCAGGTGATACAATATGCCCCAAGAAGGACATAGATGGTTTAGCAAACAATACCTCTGACAACTGGACTGTCAATCCAGCCTTGCCAAGACGACTTAGAGCTTCCTCTACATGAGCTAGGTGATTTTCAAAGGTCTCAGAGAAAATAACCACATCGTCTACATAATGTAATGGTTCAAATATTCAATTTTTTTTTGCTAGCGGCTTTACGTCGCACCGACACAGATAGGTCTTATGGCGACGATGGGATAGGAAAGGCCTAGGAGTTGGAAGGAATCGGCCGTGGCCTTAATTAAGGTACAGCCCCAGCATTTGCCTGGTGTGAAAATGGGAAACCACGGAAAACCATCTTCAGGGCTGCCGATAGTGGGATTCGAACCTACTATCTCCCGGATGCAAGCTCACAGCCGCGCGCCTCTACGCGCACGGCCAACTCGCCCGGTATATTCAAATTTAATGTCAGAGAAGATCCTATCTAGCAGCCTAGTAAGAACAGCCGCGCCAGTGGGGAACCCAAAATGCACGCGGTTGTATTCAGACAGGTTGCAGTCGGTAGCGAAAGGGTTTCGATTCTTCCGCCAGAGGTATCTGATTATATGGTTGGTAAAGATCTAGGAGTGTGAAGAACTTAGCCTTACGAAACCAAGAATAACATGAATGCAAGTCAGGAAGGGGTACTGATTGTAATCCAATCTTACGATTTAACGCCCTGTAATCAATTACTGGCCTAAAGCTACCTTGAGGTTTCGGCACCAGAAAAATGGATAAAGAATACACTGACTTTGGAGGTCGTATGATACCATCCTTCACCATTTGATCTATAATTTTCTTGAAGGCCTTCAGTTTAGGGGGAGGTAGCCTGAGTGGAGGAAATCTTACAGGAGTCGAATCCGTAACATCGATCTTGTGTTCAATAAAGTCAGTGACACCAACTGTTTCCGAAAACACATCGGGAAATGACTGACATAATTTCCGCACGCAATCAGCCTAATCCTCATGTAGATAGATGTCTAAGGTCTAACGACATCTCACTCTGCGTAGGCGAAATCATAGAAGAAGATGCAGAACTACATTTTAAAAGGGGTATATGGAAATTACTTTTAAACTTTACTTTTAATTTTACTTTGAAGATCGAGCACAAGAATGCAGACTTACGTACAACAACCAGCTCCCGGACTTTCCCGACATGACTTTATTTACGCAACTTACTCACTGAAATGTCCCAAAAATGAGCCTAAATTAATTTCCTATCGAGACTTCAAAAAGCCTAAACGAAGCGGCGTTCATTGAGGACGCACTCAAAGTACCGTGGCACAACATACAGTTCGTACATGACATTAACGACAAAATAACCTTGTTTAACAAACTACTTTTAGGATGTATGACAAACACGCCCATATACGGATAGCACGAGTGAAACAAAAACCATCACCTTGGCTGACGCAAGACATACGGGCAAAAGTGGAGGAAAGAATTGCAGCTTACAAATATTATAGAAAAAATCCAACCACAGAAAATTTCGAAAAAACAAAAAATTGCGTAACACAACATCTCAGACCATCATGAATGCTACGATACGCCACACACATGAAATCTTAAAAAATAACTATTCTGACAATGTTTGAAAAATTCTTCGGAATATTGGTTTGAAAAAATTAAAACCGACGAAAACAACACTGACTTGCCATTAGACGAATTAAATAAATATTTCTACTCACAAAATTCACATACAGACGAACGAACTAAAAGGGAAACAATCGACAGACTACATACGAAAACAAAACACGATCGAGAAGAATTTTATTTCTCACATGTAACTCTTAATGACGCCAGAGAAGTAATTCATGAAATAAAGTCAGAGGCTACAGGCTGTGACGGAATAAATTTGACATTAATTAAATGACTCTCTGAAATTGTTCTCCCAACAATTACACACCTAATAAATGCCTTACTCATGACAGGAATCTTTCCCAATATATGGAAAAGTTCCATAATGCGACCGATAAGAAAACACGATAATCCAACAAAACCCGAAGGCTTTCAACCAATTTGCATACTTCCTTGTAGTAAAATATTAGAAAAGGTCATTCACAAGCAGATAACAAATTACCTTAACAAATGGTCCATAACCCGTTAGAGGAGAGATCCTCACTTGGACTATGTGCAAGTAGGGCAGCATCCTGCTTCATGAATTTACCGATCTCAGAACACTTTAAGCAAGCCTCGGACCTATGGGAGTAATGGAGTCCCACTCCCATTTGACAGGCGAGGGACTCCTTGGAAACAACTTGGCGAACCAAATGGAATTCGATTGAGAGCTATCAATATTAATGGGGCTTATGGAAGAAAGAAAGTAAAACTGGCTGAGTCAGCAAAGAGGATGCATCTGGATGTGCTGGGAGTAAGTGATATTCGGGTAAGGGGAGATAAGCAGGAAGAGATAGGAGATTATAAAGTGTACTTGACGGGTGTTAGAAAGGGAAGGGCAGAGTCTGGGGTAGGGCTCTTTATCAGGAATACCATTACACGCAACATAGTTTTGGTTAGGCACGTAAATGAGCGAATGATGTGGGTAGATTTGTCAGTTGGAGGAATTAGGACAAGGATTGTGTCTGTGTATTCACCATGTGAGGGTGCAGATGAGGATGAAGTTGACAAGTTTTATGAAGCATTGAGTGACATTGTGGTCAGGGTCAACAGCAAGGATAGAATAGTGCTAATGGGCGATTTCAATGCGAGAGTTGGGAATAGAACTGAAGGATACCAAAGGGTGATTGGTAAATGTGGGGAAGATATGGAAGCTAATGGGAATGGGAAGCGTTTGCTGGACTTCTGTGCTAGTATGGGTTTAGCTGTTACGAATACATTCTTCAAGCATAAGGCTATTCACCGCTACACATGGGAGGCTAGGGGTACCAGATCCATAATAGACTATATCTTAACAGACTTTGAATTCAGGAAATCTTTTAGGAATGTGCGAGTTTCTCGGGGATTTTTCGATGATACAGACCACTATCTGATCTGTAGTGAACTAAGTATCTCTAGGCCTAGGGTAGAGAAAGTGAAATCTGTCTGCAAACGAATAAGGGTAGAAAATCTCCAGGACGAGGAAATTAGACAGAAGTACATGGATATGATTAGTGAGAAGTTTCGAACAGTAGACAGTAAGCAGGTTCAGGATATAGAAAGTGAATGGGTGTCATACAGGGATGCTGTAGTAGAAACAGCAAGGGAATGTCTAGGAACAACTGTGTGTAAAGATGGGAAAAGACGAACATCTTGGTGGAATGATGAAGTGAGAGCAGCCTGTAAACGTAAAAAGAAGGCTTATCAGAAATGGCTCCAAACAAGGGCCGAGGCAGACAGGGATTTGTACGTAGATGAAAGAAACAGAGCGAAACAAATAGTTGTTGAATCGAAAAAGAAGTCATGGGAAGATTTTTGTAACAACTTGGAAAGGCTAGGTCAAGCAGCAGGGAAACCTTTCTGGACAGTAACAAAGAATCTTAGGAAGGGAGGGAAAAAGGAAATGAACAGTGTTTTGAGTAATTCAGGTGAACTCGTAATAGATCCCAGGGAATCACTGGAGAGGTGGAGGGAATATTTTGAACATCTTCTCAATGTAAAAGGAAATCATTATGGTGGTGTTGCAAACAGCCAAGCTCATGGGGAGGAGGAAAATGATGTTGGTGAAATTATGCTTGAGGAAGTGGAAAGGATAGTAAATAAACTCCATTGTCATAAGGCAGCAGGAATAGATGAAATTAGACCTGAAATGGTGAAGTATAGTGGGAAGGCAGGGATGAAATGGCTTCATAGAGTAGACAAATTAGCGTGGAGTGTTGATAAGGTACCTTCAGATTGGACAAAAGCAGTAATTGCACCTATCTATAAGCAAGGGAACAGGAAGGATTGCAATAACTATCGAGGTATCTCATTGATTAGTATACCAGGCAAAGTATTCACTGGCATCTTGGAAGGGAGGGTGCGATCAGTCGTTGAGAGGAAGTTGGATGAAAACCAGTGTGGTTTCAGACCACAGAGAGGCTGTCAGGATCAGATTTTCAGTATGCGCCAGGTAATTGAAAAATGCTACGAGAGGAATAGGCAGTTGTGTTTATGTTTCGTAGATCTAGAGAAAGCATATGACAGGGTACCGAGGGAAAAGATGTTCCCTATAGTGGGGGACTATGGAATTAAAGGTAGATTATTAAAATCAATCAAAGGCATTTAAGTTGACAATTGGGCTTCAGTGAGAATTGATGGTAGAATGAGTTCTTGGTTCAGTGTACTTACAGGAGTTAGACAAGGCTGTAATCTTTCACCTTTGCTGTTTGTAGTTTACATGGATCATATGCTGAAAGGTATAAAATGGCAGGGAGGGATTCAGTTAGGTGGAAATGTAGTAAATAGTTTGGCCTATGCTGACGACTTGGTCTTAATGGCAGACTGTGCCGAAAGCCTGCAGTCTAACATCTTAGATCTTGAAAATAGGTGCAATGAGTATGGTATGAAAATTAGCCTCTCGAAGACTAAATTGATGTCAGTAGGTAAGAAATTCAACAGAATTGAATGTCAGATGGGTGATACAAAGCTAGAACAGGTCGATAATTTCAAGTATTTAGGTTGTGTTTTTTCCCAGGATGGTAATATAGTAAGCGAGATTGAATCAAGGTGTAGTAAAGCTAATGCAGTGAGCTCGCAGTTGCGATCAGCAGTATTCTGTAAGAAGGAAGTCAGCTCCCAGACGAAACTATCTTTACATCGGTCTGTTTTCAGACCAACTTTGCTTTACGGGAGCGAAAGCTGGGTGGACTCAGGATATCTTATTCATAAGTTAGAAGTAACAGACATGAAAGTAGCAAGAATGATTGCTGGTACAAACAGGTGGGAACAATGGCAGGAGGGTACTCGGAATGAGGAGATAAAGGCTAATTTAGGAATGAACTCGATGGATGAAGCTGTACGCATAAACCGGCTTCGGTGGTGGGGTCATGTGAGGCGAATGGAGGGGGATAGGTTACCTAGGAGAATAATGGACTCTGTTATGGAGGGTAAGAGAAGTAGAGGGAGACCAAGACGACGGTGGTTAGACTCTGTTTCTAACGAATTAAAGATAAGAGGTATAGAACTAAATGAGGCCACAACACTAGTTGCAAATCGAGGATTGTGGCGACGTTTAGTAAATTCTCAGAGGCTTGCAGACTGAACGCTGAAAGGCATAACAGTCTATAATGATAATGTATGTATGTATGTAAACACAATTTACTCGACAAATACCAGTCAGGATTTAGACCTAACCACAGCACCACTAAAAGTTACAAATGACATTCAAGCAGGCATGGACAACGGACAAATTACTATCCTTGTACTTTTAGACCTAAGTAAAGAATTTGACTGTGTGGACAGGGAAATATTATTAGCTAAGCTACAAGCAAGGGGAGGGGATCAAATGAGTTGGGTAGGGTTGAGGCTCTTTTCGTGGGGGATTCCATCGTTAGACACGTGGGGAAAGTGTGTGGAGGAAAGGGAACCAGGGGAAAATGTTATCCAGGAATTAGGTTAAGGCAGATAATAAGGAAAGTAGAAGAGAGGGAGGAGGGGAAGGGGAAGGTGGTAGTGTTTCACGTTGGTACCAACAACGTAAGACAAGCTGATATTGGTACCAACATAGTTGGAGATGTGTGGGATCTGGTAAATGCAGCACGGTGAAGTTTAAGAAAGCGGAGTTTGTTATTAGTGGAATACTGTGTAGGAGGGATACTGACTGGAGGGTGATTGAGGATTTAAATGAGACTGTGGAGTGGGTATGTGGGAAACTGGGAGTGGAATTTCTAGATCCTAATGGGTGGGTAGGAGATAGGGATCTGCGCTCTGATGGCCTTCACTTAAACCGCAGTGGTACGTACAAGTTAGGAAATTTGTTTGGAAGGGTAATAGGGAGGTACATTCAGGGTAACAGTGTGGACTAGGGAGCGGTGATAAGGGAACAGGGAACTGGAAATCAAGTGGGGATGACATAAAATTGTTAGTGTTGAACTGTAGAAGTATTGTAAAGAAAGGAATAGAAGTAAGTAATTTAATAGATATATATTTACCAGACATTGTAATAGGAGTTGAATCATGGCTGAGAAATGATATAATGGATGCAGAAATTTTCTCACGGCACTGGAGTGTGTATCTTAGAGATAGGATAGGAATTGTGGGAGGGGGAGTATTCATTCTGGTGAAAGAAGAATTTATAAGCTACGAAAAATTTAAAGATGAGACACATGAAAATCCAGGTGTAAGCATAATTTCTAAAGATAATAGGCAACTGGATATATTTGGAGTGTACAGACCAGAAAAGGGTAGCACTGACGCGGATTCGGAATTATTTGATAGGATAGTCGGCTATGTGGGAAACGACATGGAAAGAAATGTGATTGTAGCGGGAGATCTGAATTTGCCAGATGTCAATTGGGAAGGAAATGCGAACGACAGGAAGCATGACCAACAAATGGCAAATAAGTTAATATGGGAAGGACAGCTGATTCAGAAAGTGACGGAACCAACCAGAGGGAAAAATATTTTGGATGTGGTGCTGATAAAACCAGATGAGCTCTATAGGGAAACTGAAGTAATAGATGGTATTAGTGACCATGAAGCTGTTTTTGTGGTAGTTAAAAATAAATGCGATAGAAAGGAAGGTCTTAAAAGTAGGACTGTTAGGCAGTACCATATGGCTGATAAAGCAGGCATGAGGCAGTTTCTAAAAAGTAACTATGATCGGTGGAAAATAAAAATGTAAACAGACTCTGGGATGGGTTTAAAGAAATTGTTGAGGAATGCAAAAACTGATTTGTACCTTTAAGGGAGGTAAGGAATAGTAAAGACCCACCTTATTATAATAGAGAAATAAAGAGACTAAGAAGGAGGTGCAGACTGGAAAGAAATAGAGTTAGATATGGCTGTGGAAGTAAGGAGAAATTGAAGGAACTTACTCGAAAATTGAATCTAGCAAAGAAGGCATCTAAGGATAACATGATGGCAAGCATAATTGGCAGTCATACATATTTTAGTGAAAAATGGAAGGGTATGTATAGGTATTTTAAGGCAGAAACAGGTTCCAAAAAGGACATTCCAGGAATAATTAATGAACAGGGGGGGTGTGTATGTGAGGATCTTCAAAAGGCAGAAATATTCAGTCAGCAGTATGTAAAGATTGTTGGTTACAAGGAAAATGTCGAGATAGAGGAGGAGACTAAGGCCAATGAGTATTAAAATTTACATATGATAACAATGATATTTACAATAAGATACAAAAGTTGAAAACTAGAAAAGCGGCTGGAATTGATCAGATTTCTGGGGATATACTAAAGACAACGGGTTGGGATATAGTACCATATCTGAGGTACTTATTTGATTATTGCTTGGTCGGAGGAGCTATACCAGATGAATGGAGAGTTGCTATTGTAGCCCCTGTGTATAAAGGGTGATAGACATAAAACTGAAAACTACAGGCCAGTAAGTTTGACGTGCGTTGTATGTAAGCTTTGGGAAGGCATTCTTTCTGATTATATTAGACATGTTTGTGAAATTAGTAACTGGTTCGACAGACGGCAGTTCGGTTTTAGGAAAGGTTATTCTACTGAAGCTCAGCTTGTAGGATTCCAGCAAGATATAGCAGATATCATGGATTCTGGAGGTCAAATGGTCTGTATCGCGATTGACCTGTCTAAAGCATTTGATAGGGTGGAACATGGGAGACTACTGGCAAAAATGAGTGCAATTGGAGTAGACAAAAGAGTGACTGAATGGGTTGCTATATTTCTAGAAAATAGATCTCAGGGAATTAGAGTAGGTGAAGCTTTATCTGACCCTGTAATAATTAAGAGGGGAATTCCTCAAGGCAGTATTATTGGACCCCTATGTTTTCTTATATATATAAATGATATGGGTAAAGGAGTGAAATCGGAGGTAAGGCTTTTTGCGGATGATGTTATTCTCTATAGAGTAATAAATAATTTACAAGATTCTGAGCAACTGCAACGTGACCACGATAATGTTGTGAGGTGGACAGCAGGCATTGGTATGTTGATAATCGGGGTTAAAAGTCAGGTTTCGAGTTTCACAAATATAAAAAGTCCTCTCAGTTTTAATTACTGCGTTGATGGGGTGAAAGTTCCTGTTGGGGATCATTGTATGTATCTAGGAGTTAATATAAGGGAAGACCTTCATTGGAATAATCACATAAATGGGATTGTAAATAAAGGGTACAGATCTCTGCACATGGTTATGAGGGTGTTTAGGGGCTGTAGTAAGGATGTAAAGGAGAGGGCATATGAGTTTCTGGTAAGACCCCAACTAGAGTATGGTTCCAGTGTATGGGACCCTCACCAGGATTTCCTGATTCAAGAATTGGAAGGAATCCAAAGAAAAACAGCTCGATTTGTTCTGGGCGATTTCCGACAAAAGAGTAGCGTTACAAAAATGTTGCAAAGTTTGGGTTGGGAAGAATTGAGAGAAAGAAGAAGAGCTGCTCGACTAAGTGGTATGTTCTGAGCTGTCAGCGGAGAGATGGCGTGGAATGACATTAGTAGACGAATAAGTTTGAGTGGCGTTTATAAAAGTAGGAAAGATCACAATATGAAGATAAAGTTGGAATTCAAGAGGACAAACTAGGGCAAATATTCATTTATAGGAAGGGTAGTCAGGGATTGGAATAACTTACCAAGGGAGACGTTTAATAAATTTCCAATTTCTTTGAAATCATTTAGGAATAGGGTAGGAAAACAACAGATAGGGAATCTGCCACCTGGGCGACTGCCCTAAATGCAGATCAGTATTGATTGATTGATTGATTGATTGATTGATTGATTGATTGATTGATTGATTGATTGATTGATTGATTGATTGATTGATTGATTGATTGATTGATTGATTGATTGATTGATTGATTGATTGATTGAAGAGGGGAATTCCTCAAGGCAGTATTATCGGACCTTTATGTTTTCTTATATATAAATGATATGAGTAAAGGAGTGGAATCAGAGGTAAGGCTTTTTGCGGATGATGTTATTCTGTATAGAGTAATAAATAATTTACAAATTCTGAGCAACTGCAACGTGACCTCGATAATGTTGTGAGATGGACAGCAGGCAATGGCATGTTGATGAACGGGGTTAAATGTCAGGTTGTTAATTTTACAAATAGAAAAATTCCTCTCAGTTTTAATTATTGCGTTGATGGTTTGAAAGTTCCTGTTTGGGATCATTGTATGTATCTAGGTGTTAATATAAGGAAAGACCTTCATTGGGGTAATCGCATAAATGGGATTGTAAATAAAGGGTACAGATCTCTGCACATGGTTATCAGAGTGTTTAGGGGTTGTAGTAAGGATGTAAAGGAGAGGGCATATAAGTCTCTGGTAACACCCCAACTAGAGTATGGTTCCAGTGTATGGGACCCTCACCAGCATTACCTGATTCAAGAATTGGAAAAATCCAAAGAAAAGCGGCTCGATTTGTTCTGGGCGATTTGCGGCAAAAGAGTAGCGTTACAAAAATGTTGCAAAGTTTGGGTTGGGAAGAACTGAGAGAAAGAAGAAGAGCTGCTCGACTAAGTGGTATGTTCTGAGCTGTCAGCGGAGAGATGGCGTGGAATGACATTAGTGGACGAATAAGTTTGAGTGGCGTTTATAAAAGTAGGAGAGATCACAATATGAAGATAAAGTTGGAATTCAAGAGGACAAACTGGGGCAAATATTCATTTATAGGAAGGGGAGTCAGGGATTGGAATAACTTAACAAGAGAGACGTTTAATAAATTTCCAATTTCTTTGAAATCATTTAGGAAAAGGCTAGGGAAACAACAGATAGGGAATCTGCCACCTGGGCGACTACCCTAAATGTAGATCAGTATTGATTGATTGATTGATTGGTGATATTGATTGAAGAACAACACTTTTCTTCAGGCGCACTGACCTGGCTGCACTCTTATTTAATTGGACGGCAAGAGTGCGTTTCAGCAGGTACGAAAGTATCACACTGGCAACAAGCTGAAGTCGGCGTAGTTCAGGCAGTGCTCTAGCGCCAGTGCTATTTTCACTGTACTTAAATGACCTAGCAAAACGTATAAAAACGTGTAAATACCATTTCTTGCCTTTCCTGGCGAGATGTAGTGTTTACAGTGCACTATGTCTTCTTGTATGGGCTATATCAAATTTGTTACTTTCATTGACCTGTCTCAGTCTCATCCTTGGCTTTGACAATATGAAAGTGACTGAGGTATGAGTGATGCTAGTAATACCATTAATTATGCAGTCAGTTCCTGTTATGAATGGTGTGAAAATATCGCTCATAGGGTTGGTTGGTGCATGTATTTCAGTGGGATTGGCAGACTGATATGCAATATCAGCGGCTGGCTCGGTGAGGAAAGCAACGGGAAACTACCTCACTCCTCATTTCCCTAGTACTCCTCTTCAGTGACGCCTAGGCTATTTATGACAACTGTTGGCGGAGCTGCAGAGGATCAAACCAGCCTTCGGGCTGAATACCCAACATACATACATACATACAAATACCATTTCTATGCAGACGACATTCAACTTTATGTGCAAACAAACCCGAAAGACATCCAACTAGACATTAACAAACTAAACGATGAACTGGAATATATAAAAGACTGGACTAAAATAATTCTCTTAAAGTCAATCCATTCAAATCGCTAGCAATTATAATTGGATCCAAAAGAAATCATACCAACCTCAAAAGTGTTAAAATTCCCCCAATCCTATTCCACGTAACACCGATACAAATAAACAAAACTGTAAAAAACCTTAGCCTCATTATGATAAGTACTTAAACTGGACGGAGCACACGACGAAAATATGCCAACGAGTATTCTTTTCTTTGTACTCCCTTAAACGTGTACGGGATCTCCTTCCTCTAAATTCAAGAAAGTTACTTGTTCAAAGCTTAATTCTATCCATCTTTGATTATGGTGATGACGTAATATACAACAACCTAAACACCACACTTTACGCTAAACTTCAGCGGGCTTATAATACACGCATCCGTTTTGTATTACATATGCCCAGGTATTGTGATATATCACCTTGTCTTGAACAGCTGTCGTGGTTATATTTGGCGGAAAGAAGGAACTATCACTGTTTCACTTGTTCACAACATTCTTCGTACAGACACACCAAGTTATCTGAGAATGGATCTTAAATACTTGTCATCTCCAAACAGTATACCTACAAGGTCAGAAACCTCTTCCCTGCTGAGCTTCCCAATTTACCGCACGACCAGTTACGGCAACTCATTCATACCTGCAACCATACGCTCTTGTAACTCCCTTCCGGCTGTAATTAGAGACATACATAATAGAAATGTATTTTAAAAATATGTTATAAAAGGTACATAGACTTAAGAAATTAGTATCTAATGCTTTTTTAAAATAGTGACTGTCAGAAATTTACGTTTTGTTACTATTATTTAAGTTTAATTTTATAATTAATTATATGTAATTAGAAATCTTAATACTCTGTAGTTTGTACAATGTAGTACATACGAGATGGTTTGGCATAACAGCAGGCTTCATAGCCTGAGCCACGCCAAATTAAACAAGTCAATAAATAAATTAATAAATAAGACCATAATATGACACGAAATCCTCCCCTAATATCACAGGTTATGACAAGTTTTTAGTGAGGAGCAACTTAAACTTCCATGTAAAATTAGGAATGCGAATCTTAGCCTGAATAAATCCTAAAATTTCTAGCTGAAAGGAATTATCCGAAACAAATTTTACAGCATAACAAATACATTCAGGAAATTTACAAATTTGGAATATTATAATTTAGAAATATTGGAGCCAACACTTCCTGAATGCTAAAGGGCCGTGGCCGGTTCGTCATTTATTTCAGTTTTAAGTAAGAGCACGAATCCTGGAGTCTCGGGGGCAATGTTGATACATTCTTTAGGACCTTCAAAAATATACTTTGGAGAGTCTTCCCTCCTCAGAAAATTCGATGCCCGAATTGAACTGGGCTGAGCCTTGAGAGTCTGGGTGTGGTGACTCAGCCGGACACACTAGTCATTTTCTATTTTTTGGTTAGCAGGGGTAGAACCAGACGTAGAGCACGAAGGTGTACTATTAGATGGAATACAGTTTTTATCAAGGTGTGACAACGACCGACATTTGAAACATCCTTGAGAAGACTCTGCTCCATTTCTAGGTACATTAGTTTTTATAAGAGGAACCTTATTCTTAAGATGGTCCACCGATTCACACGTATACTATTTGCGGGGAGAGAAGATTCGGCGAGGTGGTGGCCGAGAACTATTACAAGACGGTGGTCGTTCCCTAGCGACTCGCGAGGGCAAGGTATCTTCGTATCTCACTCCTTCCGTGGACACTGACATAGCCTCGAGTTCAGAAAATGTTTGCGGACGAGAAGCAAAACATAAATAAGATCTGTAAGGTGGATAAATTCCTTCAATAACTGTCTGTACTATTTGACATTCAGAATAAGGTAAGGTAAATTCTATGGTATAGAATTTAATGTCTTGTAGGAAATATGTTAGATTTTCATCTAGCCTTTGCACTCGGAAGTAATATTTTTGAACTGAAATGACAAAGCTCTTGCAGGAATAATATTTGCTAACAGATGATCATGAAAATATTCGATTGAACTCCTTTCCGCTATGGCCTTGACTGTCTTTTCTGGGAGGACACCGACAAAGTAGGGGTAAATATGCTATAAGATTTGTGAGTGCGAGAGAGCAAATACTAAGACATGGTCCTGAAATTCTACAATATATCTTAGGAATGATGTAACATCATGAGTAGAACTGACTAAGAATTTCTAAATCCCCTTAAGCGACATGGCTAAAGTGTGAGGTAAACTACTAAAACCTGGTGATATGACCGGAGAGGGTGACGGAGGTTGAAGAGGTTCGAAAGCGGCATTACTGAAAAGAAAAAAAGGAAAATGTTGTGGACTAGTAAGGGGGTTTACGATTTGATCGGATGGTGCAGAAGCTTGTTTTGGGTCAATGTTCCCACTCTCAGAGATTTATTCGGGTCTTCTTCTTTATGGACATTTAATTGGGGAAGAGAGCCACTCTTTCCACACGCAGATCCGTACAATAATTGATTAACCTAATTAGATAGGTCAGAAATATATTAAACCAGGCAGTTAGCTATACTAGAATGTTCACCATTAAGTTTCAGAGACAAAAGGTCCCCCACTCTATTATAAAAATGATATAACCCTTGTCAATCCACTGTTGATATACTACATTTTTCATTTAAATTTTTTCACGTCTAATATACAGTTACATTCTTCAAACTGGGCAGACCTATCAAAGTTGGTCCTACGACATGAAAGTACGTCTCGATCATGGCATGTTGGATTGCAATATACAAATAGCAGCCACGTTCATGAAACTCCTATCAAGAGAAGGTACTTTATAAAACATCGTGGCGTGTTCCCATCCTCCTTTATACAGCATTTTTTACTGGACCATCATGACATAGCTTAAGTAGCTGTCACCTAGCGACAATCTGTCCATGAAGTTAGATTCAGTCTTGGTGCTGCTTTGCAATTAAATTAATTACATGAAATTACTCTTCATCAAAAAATACCAACGAGTTTCGTTCAAACCCCTTAATAAACCCTTCCAGAATTAATAAGAATAAATTGTAAAATTTTCGCGAAATCATTAGTGGGGCAAGGACGGTTCTGGGACAGCTCGTCAGCATTTCTTGTGCTGAGTCAGCACCGGAGGTCATTCACCCCGGACTTGGTCATTGACCCCATGACGTCATGACCACGTGACCGTGACGTCATATTGCTTACAAATATGGCCACGTGGTAGGCTACGTGCTTTTGACAGCTGTCATCTTGACAGACCCTAACTTTACTTTTTTAAGCACGTGGGTGCGGCTAACCTCACTGCTGCCATCTTAACAGGTCCTGACCTTACCTCTTTGGCCACGTATGGGGCACGGAATTTGATCAAGTGAACGTGGCTAACCTGTCAGCTGTTATCTTGACAGGTCCTAACCTCATGCATTTGTTTTAGCATGGAATTCTGAATTTGTGTGCATAGCTAACCTCACTGCTGTTATCTTGACAGGTCCTGACCACGTGGACTTGTTTTGGCGCGGATTTTGAACAAGTGAACCCGGCTAACCTCACTGCTGCCATCTTGACCGGTCCTAACCTCACTGCTGCCATCTTAACCACTTGGGCGCGGAATTTGGAAAATTGACAGCTGTCAAGATGATAGTTACTATCTTAACAGGTCCTTAACCACGTGCACTTGTTGAACAAGTGAACGTGGGTATCCTCACTGCTGCCATCTTAACCACCTGGGGCGCTGTATTTAAACAGCTGTGTAGATGACAGCTGCCATTTGACAGATCTTAACCACGTGCACTTGTTGAACAGTGAATGTGGCTAACCTCACTCCTACCATCTTGACAGGTCTTAACTTCACACCTGCCATCTTAACTACGTAGGGGGCGCGGAATTTGAATAAGTGACTGCTGTCAAGATGATAGCTGTCATCTTGACAAGTCCTAACCACGTTCACTTGTTTTGCTGCGGGATGTTGAAAAAGTGAACGATCCCTATAACCTCACTGCTATCATATTGACGGGACTTAGTCACATGCATGCGCGGAATTTTTGGAAAAGGTTGCGATCCTAACCTTACTGCTATTACATTGACAGGACATAGCCAGGCCAGAGGATCATAGTTTTAAGGCTAGCTGCCCTTATCGACACTGTTAGAGGGGCCTAACCTTGGAGGGTTAAAGTTTCAACGCTAGCTTCCCTTCACGACATGCCCCTTCCCGTCACCATCTTGGAGAAGGCCTTACTTTAAAGGATTATAGTTTTAAGGCTAGCTGTCCTTCTCGGCGGCTTTATGTTATGGAGGTCAGCTCATTCTCTCCTCCTCCTCCTCCTCACAGTTTTACCATTATCAGACACAGTTTTACGGGCAGATGCCCTCCTCTCTACTACTTTTTTGGAGGAGGACTAACTACGCCGTCGCTAAGGCTTTACGTCTCTATCCGACGCGTCACCTCTCCTCCTGAACAAGATAAAACATGTTGTTAATCAATCCTGTTACAGAGGACCGAAAATGATGTGCCCTCTACTGAGAGCATGAATTTTTGTGTGTGTGTTTAGAACATATATAGCCTGTTATTATCTTACAGTAAAGATTTGAATAGTCAGCAGACATTCCTATAGTGTGCTGAACAGAAAAACTTACCTTGATTATATGATAGGAGGAGGGTGCGCGGTATCTTGTTGATAAAACGAGAGAAATTGACGCGCAGGCAGGTGGTGATTGCATGGTATAAAACAACCTCTCTCTCCTTATTTTGTAAATATAATATAATTTTGTGACGCAAACAGAATAAAAAGTCATGGATTCGAACTGTGGTCTTTACCCTGTTCTTATTGATTAATGGTAGAATAAAAAATATCTTACTCCTTATTTGGTATACTGTCTACAAATGATTCACAACTCAGTTACCGTAAAAAAATTCATACATGGGATCGAACACTGAAACAATCTGATGTGTGAGATAACAACAGACTATACATGTTAACAAACACTCAATACTTCTTTAATGTTATACGCACCCAACACTCTCCATCGTAAAACCGAATACACGCAAAAATACAGAATTGATTGTAGGACAAGCAAATGCTGTGAGGTAGCCCTTACAAATATACATTTTATCACTACGCGCAAACCCACACATTTAGGAATTACATTTTAATTATTTGAGATACTTACATGTGGGAAAGGAAGGGATATGGTAGTAACTCATACCCCTTTTTTCTATCAAATAGCATTGTGAGGATAGCATAAGGCTTTACGTCCCCATCCGACAAAAAGTAACTATGAACAGCGTCCTCTTGCTGCGAAGAGAATTTTTTTACGTACACACACAGAATAGTATATATACTAACACTGTTACGCTGAATGGCTTGGACAGCGCTGACCTTCTTGATGATACCGTCTTCTAACGCAAGACAGTAAATAAGGAGAATCGAAATAGCAGCTTCTGCTGGCCCATAGTAAATACCAAGCAAGTGCTGCGACTGTATTTTCTGTCGATATTCGTTTAGAATTTAAAACATCTCAAAATATTCCAGCAAACACAACAGCCTATGGTCTTATTATTTATTTGTGTGATGATACTTACCATTTTCTAACGAATATTGTTACAAGACAATCCCTGTTCTGACTGGGAATCGAACATGTGGATACTATCTTACTTAGTTGTTCAACTGCAACGCTGTGATCATTGACAGGAGGACTTCCCCTAGCCAGAAATCATAATTACAGTTTTGCTACTGCAGGTCCTCACGAACTAGCCAATAGTACATACCAAACAAATGCTAGGACTGTATGTTACAGCACCCCGACAATATTGTTCTGTCTTATCGCGCTGAAATGCGGTCGCTTGGTAGACCAAGGCTCCTGAAGATATAAACGAAACCATACACACATATTTTTGGCTATACATCACTAACTGCGTTGCCAATTCACTCGGTATAGGTGTCTTGCAATGGCATTATCACATAATGGTACTAGAACTTTACCTTTTGTTAACTTACCTTGATCATAAAATTATTTTTTACCCTTTTTAGTAACTACCTACGACAGGCAGCGGATAACGTAAAACAATATCTGACCTGGCTACAGAATCACATAGGCTATGACTATGAGAAAAGGATTGTATACTGTTATTCATAACTGATTAATAAATTTGGCTTTCCGTGGTTTGTTGGCTGTCCTTTACGGCTTTCTGTTGTGTGACATGTTCACCCCAGGCAAATGCTAGGGGTTACACAATCACATGTACGCCTTTTCCGTGCTGACTACAGTATAAAGCGTAATTAAATGAACTAAGCAGGGGTCTAGAAACTCAGAACTTTGTAACACATTAATAATAATAATAATAATAATAATAATAATAATAATAATAATAATAATAATAATAATAATAATAATAATAATAATAATTTTTTCTACTTTGCCGGTCTATGGAGTAATGCGCAATATGGCGGCCGTGTGCAACTTCCTAGTGCTAGAGCTCCGGGGACTAGATAGCGGCTGTCCGTAACCGCACGGAATACAACTAGAGAGAATGTCCAGTACCTCGCTTCCTAGAGAGTTCTAACCTGCTACGCAGAACAGAAGGTATGCAGGAGGATAGGAAACGTAAACAACATTAATGAACTCTGTTATACATTAGCCTACAGCAAATCCCTTTTTAACCCACTATCTCTCGGTGTAGGAATTTCATCTGTAGTTGAGTAGACACCATTTTTGTTCTGTTAAGAGCCGTGAATTAAACGTACGTCTCTGGTGTGCGAACATTATACAAAAATATCACAAATAATGTTCATCAAGTATTTTTTGATTGAAAAACTGGACAAGAGAACCCACCATATCCCAAATGCAAGCTTACAGCTGCGCGGCCGTAGTCGTACGGCCAACCTGCCCAGTACAACATTATCGTATTACGTCCGGCAAAGGTTTGGTGTCGCGCCCATCATAGACAAAGTGAGGGAAACCCGTCTCCGCTGGTACGGCCACGTTATGAGAAAACAGGACGACTCAGTTGCCAAAACAGCGCTCCACATCAACCCAGAGGGAACAAGACCACGAGGAAGACCGGCAAAGACAACATCAGGGCAGACATGCACAGTGTTGGCTTAACACCAGAAGATGTCAACGACAGACAGAAATGGAGGAGATGTAGCAAAGCAGCAGACCCTGCAAGTCGGGGTTAATGCTAAGAAAGAGAGAGAATATCATTGAGAGGCATATTAAACGTTGAGAGAGCCTCCGTAGCTCAGGCGGCAGCGCACCGGTCTCTTACCGCTGGGTTCTGTGGTCGAAATACCGGTTACTCTATGTGAAATTTGTAGTGACCAAAGCGGAGGAGGGTCAGGTTTTCTCCGGGTACTCCAGAAACAATAATCACCACCACTACCATTTAATGAGTTAGCACGATGTAGGTTGTGTAGACCTCAAACCAGCCTATCAAGTTAAAAATCCCTAGGCCTAGCCGGGAATCGAACCTACGGTTTTCAAATATTTTACATTGAAATAACACATGATTTGCATCATACAACTAGGCAACTATCCTCCATATAACAATAATCAGAGAGAAAAACGTAAGCTTGCATCCGGGAGATAGTAAGTTCGTATCTTACTGTCAGCAGCCCAAAAGAATGGTTTTCTATGGTTTCCTTCATGCAAATGCTGGAGGGGCTATACCTTAATTAAGAACACGGTTGCTTGTTTTTATCTCCCACCCGATCGTCGCTAGGACGGGAGCTGGCACAATTCTTATCTTCGCTGTTAGATAGGGTTTTTATTCTATTTCGAACCTGGCTATGTGACTAGTACATCGAACATGTAAATGAGCTATCCCGAGTTATTTGATAATAATAATAATAATAATAATAATAATAATAATAATAATAATAATAATAATAATAATAATAATAATAATAATAATTGTTCCGGGGTATTTGTGGACCGCAGAGGTGAAAGAAGGTGCCGGGATGAATGGGTCTAAATACAATGTCAAGAAAAGAATTTAAAACTTAAAGTGAAGGTTATATTTTCAAACATCAAAAGTGACAATTTCTTACAAGTAGCAAACGTTATAGAAGATTGGTAAAAAATCTAAAATTCAGAATCTTAACACCTTGGGCTTTAAGCCCCTGGTTTCACATTTCCTGAGTTACACGCTCAAGTTTACAAAAATCACAAACTTTCTCAAGGGCAGAAATCCCACTAATTCATGGAGCGCTAGCTCCCAAAATTACAAGACCTAGCCTTCCAGAGGCATTCCGAAATCTTACTTAGAATAAGAGCTAAGAGGCTCTCAGTTTCTTCTAGCCTATTCAAGGCAATATCAGAAAATTACAATCACTCGCCATCAAGGCACAACTTACAAATTTGAAACAGGGGTATCTTGTACTCAACCTATTGGGGTTTTGCGAAAAAGAACAGGTTAAGTATATGGCCTGAACACAAATTGATGGAGGCGTGTACTTGTACTCCTAGATATGTACTCTCAAAACCTAAAGGGCACTAGGCCGATGAAACATGGGCTATTCCAAAACTACTGAGGTGACTCGTATAGAAATAACTTTAATACATGGCAGAAACAAAAGATTACAAAAACGTGGCACCTCAAACCAAGTAGTCTTGGCTACTGAATGCATGATTCGAAGCAGTGTATCGATTCATTCAAGTGTCCGAGTGAATCGATTCACAGGAAAGGCAAGCTCACGGCACACGATTCAGCTTACTCCCAGCGGACAGTGCTGAGTGGCGCACTCACTGGACGTTGACGGGGAGCCGAGCTTCCGCTGCAGCGAGACAGTGTATCATGGCACATCGAAAGAATCGTGAACGAGCGCGGCTCAGTGAGACATGATACACACGGCTCCTTGTCGGCTCACTGGACACGCGGAGAGCCGAGCTTCCGCTGCAGCGAGGCATACAGTGAATCATGGCACATCGAAAGAATCGTGAACGAGCGCGGCTCAGTGAGACACATGATACACACGGCTCCTTATCGGCTCACTGGACACGCGGAGAGCCGAGCTTCCGCTGCAGCGAGACATACAGTGAGCCAAGCTAGACTGAAAGAATCGTATGCTATAATGGACTCTCGAGCTCAGCTCATTTGAAAATAATACCCATTTGCATCCACTGTCCTCTTCTTACAGGGAGGTTTAAATAATGGATGGATTTATTTGCAGTGTTAAAAAGGTAGTCACAACATAATTCTGAAGTAGCTAGTAAGTAGGTAGGCTATTAGGTTATACTATTTATTAGTTTAATGAATCTTAGTATTATAACTTAGTTGACATTTGACAGTTAAACTCGACTCTAGCCTGCCCTATGACTATGAGTCATGCTCATGAGTCATGACCACTCAAAAGTACCTGTTTTATATTGGGAAGAACGGCTCAGTATTCTCTCAGTTCATATGTCACATCGTTGCACAAGACTTCAATCATATGTGGACAGACGCAATAACAGTATGTTGAATCAGAAAACCAGCGGGCTACTGTACATCTCGGGTAGCCTATACAAAATATGACGATTAAAAAAAATTCTCAGCTGACAGAAAAATACTTAAAAAAAAAAGACTGAGCGAGTTGTCGTGCGGTTAATATCGCGTGGCTATGCGCTTGCATTCGAGGGATGGTGGGTTCGAATCCCACCGTCGGCAGCCATTAAGATGGTTTTTCCGTAGTTTCCCCATTTTCACACCAGGAAATGCTGGGACTGTACCTTAATTCAGGCCATGGCTGCTACCTTCCTAACCTTTCCCACCCTGCGTCGCCGGAAACCTTCGATGTATTAGAGTAACTAGCATTTTTTCTAAGAAAGGAGTTCATAGTATGAAGACCAGATGGCAGCTGCGAGCACTGAATGCTGTTGCTGCTGTCTTACCAGCACATACTACACAGATGCAGTAGGAGCGGTGACCAATGAGCCGTGAATCGGATCACTGTATCGATTCAGTAACGTGAACGGAATCAAATGAATCGATTCAGTAAAATGAATCGAATGTCCCATCACTAAAACCAAGATGAAGGAGAGTTCGAGAGGGTACATCACTCTGCATCCCCGATTTACAGTCGAAGATTTTATGAAGTTATTACATTAGCCGGCAGAAAGTTACATTTTTAGAAAAGAAGGTTACAAGGTTAACGATTTCGGACCTTTCCCTCGGGTTAAACTTCGGAGCTAGCAAGAAATAAAGATGTTATGTGGCCAATACCTTATAGAAGTTCTACCAGCTGACGAAGAGGCCGCCCGCCTCCAGCTTGACACGCACACTCAGTAAGATGACGATCAATTGGCCAAGAGACGTGAAAATCCGCAGTTTATAAACCCTCGGGGAATGTTCGAGACCATTCAAGATTAAACTAGCCACACCCTCTCATTTTATTGGGTAATTTAAAAGTTACAATCAAAATCGAAGAATAAGAAGAAGAAAAAGACTGTGATTTGTAGAAGATTAATTACAGAAATTAGGGATTTCCTGGATTCAAAACTGGCGGAAGGAAAAGATAAATATTGCTAACCCAAAAATAAATGAACATCAATTAGTAAAAGAAATTTATGAATACAAAACTGCTTTAAATCGAAATTTCTTTCACTTCGCACCAGGGTGCATGATCATAGTTTTTAGCAGTGACATCTATGGAAGAATGTCCAAACTTCTTGACGAATGACAAACAAAACAAGTAGAAATACAGTCAGTTCAGGAAACTTCACAATAACAAAATCATGTCATATTTTAGTGGTGACATGTTCTGAGTAAATTTATAAGTTGGTCTAGTTTCAATTTCACTGTTTCACCAGTAGAGGAGTTCTTTTAGGCGCTAGGTTGAAATGCGCGGCGTTGGGGTGTACCTCCCGGTACAATAATAATAATAATAATAATAATAATAATAATAATAATAATAATAATAATAATAATAATAATAATAATAATAATAATAATAATGTTATTGGCTTTTCATCCTTTTCATCCCACTATCTGATTTTACGGATTTTTGTGGATGCCGAGGTGCCGGAATTCTGTTATATTTGATCATATTTAACCCTTAATTAGTCCCTCAGGGAGATTTCCTCCGGGCCGATCACATTTTGCACGGTACTGAACTTCCCAGTTGAACTGTTGGACTCCCCATCCCTATACCTTTCTCCTTGTTCATTTGGACTCGCCCTGTCAGCATTTCGGCACGATCGTGCCTGTGTGTGACTGTGGGATCATTGTTTTGACGAGTGACATCGCCTGGACGTCTCCTCCGTGTGCGATTAAGTAAATTACCTTATATTTTAATGCATAACTTTTCATTTTGAAGGGCGATGACGTTGGTTTTTTGTTTAGTATTAAAGACTTCATTTTTTTGTCCGTATTGACTCAAGATTTTCCAATGCTTGGTAAAACTAAAGGTTCCACCTATTCAATACATTATCATAATGGTCTGTTTAGAACATTAAATATTTATTTAACTTATTGTAAAATATATCTTTGGGACCGGTTTAGGCAATCCACTATGCCATCATCAGCCATTGGAAGTTTAATAGCAAGGAACTTTCAAAAAAGTAAACATATGCTATAAAATCATTATATGTTTGGCATACTTTTAACAGCAAGTCCTATTCTACACGAAAAACATTAAAAATAGCTAGATAACATTGACCCATTGTACTATACAAATAACATGTCTTTTTAGAAAATATACAGTATTATTTGGTGCGTATAAAATTCTTTTGTATATAATTGAAAGAGTCTATAATTTGGTATAGCTATGTACAAGAAATTTATATGAAATTGATAAGTGATTCTCCAAGGCATTTGCCATTTTAAACTACAGTTTTTTAAACAGCAAGTCTTATTCTACATGAAAGACATTAAAAATGCCCATTGTATTATACAGGTCTTTTTTTAAAAATACAGTATTATTTGGTGCGTTTAAAATTGTTTTTTAGGTGATTGAAAAAGTCTATAAATTTGGTGTAGTTTATGTACAGGAAGTTCATATAAAATTGATAAAAAAATCTACAAAACATCTGCCATTATTAAAGCACAGTTTTTTTGGTTCCTCATAATGTGCGACTTATACTGTTTGATAATATATACAGGTTCTTGTTTCTTAAAAGTTATTGACAAATCAGTCTATGTTTGACTAATGTAAGGAGTAGCAGATTTCTGATATGCTTAGTCTTATTTTAGTATTTGAACTTTGCTTCTTAATATTTTCAAGATAAATAACTGTATGGCTGAGGCCGAAACTATGGTTGAGATCTTGAATATTATTTTATATGCCAGGTGGAAGTGGGCAGTAATTAGTATCAATCTCGAACCAGCACGGACCTAAAAAGGAAATTATAAATTGAGTATGAGTTGTTGGGAGTGAGACGCAGTACTATAGGAAAGAATTGAAGATATGAAACTCACCTCAGGTTGAATGTAACGGCGTGTAGAGAGAGTGAGGAACAAATGCTGAATGTCAAACGCCACCAGGCTGGCTCAGCTGTGCGGCGGGGGGTATTGTGTAGGGGAAAGGGAAGTAGGAGAGGTTGCGGTCGCGTTTATCTGTGTGTCAGGGGGGCGTGAGCTTTGTCGGGGATAGTAAGCTAGCGCGCTACGTAATATTTTATGTACTGATTGATTTTTAGGAGTTTTTAAACTGTTAATCAATGAAATAAGAATGTCAAATAAAATTGTAGGTTTTCCGAAATATCATTTAGATTGTAATTGGGATTGTAATATTGATCTAGGGTAATGTAACATTGCTCCGTTAGGTCTAGGAGTGGGCCTTTATTTATTGTTTCGATGATGTCCAAGTCCTTGTTGATACCGTAAAAATTATGTTTATATTCCTGTATGTGCTGGCCTATTGCCGAAAATGTTCTATATTTTTTGGCATTTACATGTTCATTGTATCTGATATTAAATGATCTCCCAGTCTGTCCAAGGTAAACACTGGTACAGTCATTGCAATGAAACCTATATACACCTGATTTATCAAATGGGTTTTGTACATTAACCGATTTGGGGTTGTAGAAAATATCTAAATTTCTATTGTTAGTTTTGAAGGCAATATTGACATTTCTTTTTTATTTTAAATATTGGTTAATCGGAAGATGTCAGAGTTAAAGGTGAAAGTAGCATATGTTTTTGTTTTGGGTGTTTCTTTTTGTAATTTAGTCTTGGGTTGGTGTTTAAATTTATAAATTATGCATTCTATAAAACATTTGTTGTAGCCATTGTAAGATGCGATCTTGCGTATAGTGTTAAGTTCTTTTTTACGTTTTATATTGGACATGGGTACATTAAATGCTCTCTGTATTAAATTATTGTATGTAGCTCTTTTGAGACTTGGGGGATATTCAGCGTCGTGTTTGATGGTCGTGGCTGTGTGTGGCTTGTTGTTTTGTTCTTCTAAACTTATTTTAGAAAAATATTAGTTCATATTTCAATTATGTGATTGTCGTATGTAATTGCGAGTCTCATGAATTTAATATCATAAGATCATTCGACATAGTTAAGGTCTACAGTATTCTGCTTTTTAGATCAAACAAACTGTGTGAAAATAACCTACAAGTACTTAGAAGGTTTTCTGTTAATTATACCGAAGAATATTTCAAATGAACATGCTAAAACAACATCTCAAAGGACGAAAATGACGCCCATATTTAACCCCGGAGGTTACCTCCGTGCGCGACTAGTAACGTAATTTTCGTGCGACTAGACAAGTGTTAAATACCACAGAGCTAGGATCGAACCTGCTTAGGTCTCTCCAACATAGTAGCAGGAAGGGGTTTGTTGCTATGGGCAAGACGATATGTTACTCGTAATCTGCAGGTCATCGAGCTGAACAGCGGTTGCTTGGTAGGCCAAGGCCCCCCTTCGGGAGGCTGTTGCGCAATAAGGTTTATAATAAACTCTGTTATAGATTGGCGTACATTAAATCCGTTTTGAAACCCACTATCTCTCGGTGTAGGAATTTAATCAGTAGTCGAGTAGACACGGTTCTTGTTCTGTTAAGTGCCGTACATGAAACGCGCGCCTCTGGTGTGTGTAAGCATTATACAAAAAATCAATAATTATATTTACCAAGTATTTTTTGATCGTAAAGCTCTACAAGATAAGGAGGAGGAGGGAAGGGGACCTATACTTAAAACTGGGCCAGATGATGATGAGGAGGAGGGCATTTATCCGTATAACTAGGCCGCTGTAACAGGACTGAACCTTTACAGGTTAACAACATGCTTTATCTTGTTCAGGAGGGAATGTCACGAGTCAAATGGAGATGTAAAGCCTTAGCGACGGTGTAGTTAGGAGCGTAGGTGGGGGTGTCTGTCCGATAACGGTAAAACTGTGAGAAGAAGTGTATGAGCTCACCTCCGTAACTGTAAGGATGAGGGATTGAGCTGACCTCCGTAACTGTGAGGAGGAGGAGGAGGGTATAAGCTGACCTCCATAACTGGAAGGAGGAGGTATTGAGCTGACCTCCGTAACTGTGAGAAGGAGGGATTAAGCTGACCTCCGTAACTGTAAGGAGGAGTTCGAATCCATGAGAGGCGCACAGCACAATGCATTCGTTTAGTCCTCTGTAACAGGATTAACAACATGTTTATCTTGTTCAGGAGGGGAGGTCACGCGTCGGATAAAGACGTAAAGCCTTAGTGACGGTGTAGTTAGGTGGTGGTGGTGGTGATGGTGGTATTGGTGGTAGTGGTGATTTGTGTTTTAAGAGGAAGTACAACGAGGTAATCATCCCCTCTGAACAAATTAGTGTAAAATACATTTAAAATAAAAACCAAATTACACTGACTGACAGAGCAAATGCAACACCAAGAAGGAGTGGTCAGAACTTTATGCCAATTGCAGGGTAGACTGACGTCACTGAGGTATGCTCATGATGTGAAATGCGCCGCTGTGCTGCGCACGTAGCGAACGATAAATGGGACACGGCGTTGGCGAATGGCCCACTTCGTACCATGATTTCTCAGCCGACAGTCATTGTAGAACGTGTTGTCGTGTGCCACAGGACACGTGTATAGCTAAGAATGCCAGGCCGCCGTCAACGGAGGCATTTCCAGCAGACAGACGACTTTACGAGGGGTATGGTGATCGGGCTGAGAAGGGCAGGTTGGTCGCTTCGTCAAATCGCAGCCGATACCCATAGGGATGTGTCCACGGTGCAGCGCCTGTGGCGAAGATGGTTGGCGCAGGGACATGTGGCACGTGCGAGGGGTCCCGGCGCAGCCCGAGTGACGTCAGCACGCGAGGATCGGCGCATCCGCCGCCAAGCGGTGGCAGCCCCGCACGCCCCGCACGCCACGTCAACCGCCATTCTTCAGCATGTGCAAGACACCCTGGCTGTTCCAATATCGACCAGAACAATTTCCCGTCTATTGGTTGAAGGAGGCCTGCACTCCCGGCGACCGCTCAGAAGACTACCATTGACTCCACAGCATAGACGTGCACGCCTGGCATGGTGCCGGGCTAGAGCGACTTGGATGAGGGAATGGCGGAACGTCGTGTTCTCCGATGAGTCACGCTTCTGTTCTGTCAGTGATAGTCACCGCAGACGAGTGTGGCGTCGGCGTGGAGAAAGGTCAAATCCGGCAGTAACTGTGGAGCGCCCTACCGCTAGACAACGCGGCATCATGGTTTGGAGCGCTATTGCGTATGATTCCACGTCACCTCTAGTGCGTATTCAAGGCACGTTAAATGCCCACCGCTACGTGCAGCATGTGCTGCGGCCGGTGGCACTCCCGTACCTTCAGGGGCTGCCCAATGCTCTGTTTCAGCAGGATAATGCCCGCCCACACACTGCTCGCATCTCCCAACAGGCTCTACGAGGTGTACAGATGCTTCCGTGGCCAGCGTACTCTCCGGATCTCTCACCAATCGAACACGTGTGGGATCTCATTGGACGCCGTTTGCAAACTCTGCCCCAGCCTCGTACGGACGACCAACTGTGGCAAATGGTTGACAGAGAATGGAGAACCATCCCTCAGGACACCATCCGCACTCTTATTGACTCTGTACCTCGACGTGTTTCTGCGTGCATCGCCGCTCGCGGTGGTCCTACATCCTAGTGAGTCGATGCTGTGCGCATTGTGTAACCTGCATATCGGTTTGAAATAAACATCAATTATTCGTCCGTGCCGTCTCTGTTTTTTCCCCAACTTTCATCCCTTTCGAACCACTCCTTCTTGGTGTTGCATTTGCTCTGTCAGTCAGTGTATTTATTCAACAAAGGAATTTCGAAACGCAATACAAAATAAAACAAAAAACAATTATAGAATTAGGCCGAAAAAGTTACTAACGAATCAGAAGGGAACGTGCGTTCCCTGACTAACAGTACACTTGTAATTTATGCACCCTTGATAAGTCCACTGTCACACATAAGGTGGGTGACGAGATCAGCATTAGTCGCGTCATCGGCTAGTATGCGTTCGAGTGTTTCCTGCAGGCCGAGGCTCCGTCTTAGGCCGGATCGGCGCACTCTGTGAGGATGTGGGCCACGGTGAAATCGGCACCACAAGAACACACTGGGGGGGGGTCTTCGCTCTTTAGGGGGTAAGAGTTCGTAGATCGTAAATGACCTATCCTCAGCCTGCACAGTACTATGGCCTCTCTCCGTGAAGGTCGGAAAGAGGACCGCCACACAGTATTTGTCTTCTTAATTGCTCTCAGCGTATTGGGAGTTCGGAAAGCTACCCACTCCGATTCCCAGGACGCAAAGATGGTTCGACGTAGCTGAGATCAAATATCCTTAGCAGGTACATTGACAGGTCTCGGAGGTAAAATTACTGATTCCTTTGCAGCTTCATCCGCAAGTTCGTTTCCCGCAATCCCAACATGGCTTGGAAGCCACGCGAAAGTGATTATTGCGCCAGCATCACTTAACCTGGCTAGAAGGTCATGTGGCTGCTGTACCAGTGGGTGTTGCGAGAAACAGGTTTCAATAGAGTGCAGAGAGCTTAACGAATCGGTACACATAAGAAAGTGGTTTCTTTCGCCAAGCAGTGCAAACTGCAGAGCCTCTAAAACGGCGTAAAGCTCTGCAATATACACACTACATATCCTAGGAAGCGATATCTTCGTGCTTATATCATCAATGACGATAGAGCAATCAACATTATCTCCGATTTTAGAACCATCCGTGAAGATATGTCTTGCAGCCGGATATTGGTGAACGAAGTCCTGGAAATGCCTCCGATAAACGGAAGAATCTGTGTTCACCTTGGGTCCACGGAGCAGATCTAGGCGTATATCCGGTCGTGGAAGTAACCACGGATGTACCTCGCTAAGAGTATGTTCAAGACAGCCACTGATATCGATATTCATATCATGACACAAGCTATCAGTTCGAGACCCAACCGGCCATATGGCATTCGGCCGGTCTTGCAACCTCTGGATGTATTGGGTACGACAGATGCATTGATAGCTTGGATGTAGCGGCATTTCACGAATTTTGGCAGCGTACGTGAGGAGTAACTGCTGCCTCCTTATCCGTAAAGGTGGAACTCCCGCATCAGCGAGCAGGCTGGGAATGGGGCTAGTACGGAAAGCACCCGTTCCCAGCCTTACTCCACTATGGTGAATACTGTCTAAAAGGCTCAGCGTTGATTTTGATGCTGAGCCATAAGCCGCACTTCCATAGTCAATTCGGGAGAGGACCGTCGCCGTGTAAAATCGTAGCAGTACCGCACGGTCAGCCCCCCACGAAGTGCCGCTGAGAAACTTAAGCATTTTAAGTCTCTTCATGCATGCAACCTTCAACTGACGGATGTTGCAAGACCCATGTGTCGACTCGGTTAATAGCATACCGTAGCTGTCTCTCAGCAAACGCCACCCTTCCGGAGCTGTAATGTAGAGCTAAGTCGTCTACATACAGCGATGGAACGACTGCGGGCCCAGCAGCGGCAACTATGCCGTTGATGGCGATTGCGAACAGCGTGACACTCAGTTCCGATCCCTGAGGTACTCCATTTTTCTGAACGTAATATTGAGAAAATGCATTCCCTACACGCACTCGAAAAAGACGGAGGGACATGAAGTTCTCAATAAACGTTGGCAAATTTCCCCGAAATCCCCATTGGTGTAGTATGGAGAGAATCCTCAATTGCCAGGTAGTGTCGTAAGCTTTCTCCAGGTCAAAACACGGCGACTAGGTGTTCCTTCCGGAGAAAGGCCTCCTGAATGGCGCTCTCCAGTCTGACCAGATGATCAGTGGCAGACCGATGAGAGCGAAAACCACACTGGTAGTTAGACAAGAGACCTTCCTTTTCCATGGCCCACACAAGACGCCAGTTAACCATCCTTTCAAATAGCTTACAGAGGCCATTCGTAAGGCATATTGGCCTATAACTATCCAGAATTTTTAGATCCTTACCTGGCTTGGGAATCGGTATCACAATTCCCTCACGCCATTGAAATGGAAACAATCCCTCACTCCATATTCTGTTGAATAGTGTGAGGATATTCTTGAGACATCAGTCACTCAAATGCTTGTCCGGTCCAGGAACCGTATCTCTGTATAGCGCGAGTGCACTCTGCAACCCCCAATCCGTGAAGGGCACGTTGTAGGGATGCGAAGCACTAGAGGCAAAAGAGAGGTGGTGTGCCTTTGCTTCGCGCTTAATTGAAAGAAATGCAGAGTCGTATCTCTTAGAGCTGGACTTATATGCAAGATGTGACGCGATGTGGACGGCAATGACTGAAGGAATCGTAACTATATCTCCATTAATGAAGATTGCTTGTATTGAGGGCACATTCTGTACTCCGACAATACGGTGGAGTTTTGTCCACACTTGCGATGACGCAGTATGTGCCGTGATGGTTGACATATAGAATTTCCACATAGCTTTCTTACTTTCTCGAATCAAACAACGGGCCTTCGCGCGCAGACGATTAAAAGTGATATGATTGGCCATCGTAGGATTCCGACGATAATGCTTAAAAGCCCGTCGGCGATCACGTATGGCTGCTGCAATTTCGTCCGTCCACCATGGGACCTGTTTCCGGCGACGAATACCGGACGAGGAAGGAATTGTTTCCTCTGCAGCAACCAAAATTCCAGTAGTAATGGAAGAAACGTGGTCGTCAACAGACTCCAGCATATCATCTGCCATCACTGCGCGTTTCGAAAATTCTGGCCAATTTGCCCGCCGAAGTAACCAGAGCTTGGGTACTTCGAACTGTCTTCGATTGAAGAGTGATAGAATTATCGGGAAGTGGTCACTATCACAGAGGTCGTCGTGTACTTGCCACCGTAGCAGGGGAACTAGCGCACGGCTACACAAAGTGACATCCAGGTGTGAGAATGTGCCATGTGCTCTGCTGAAATGCGTCGGTTCCCCTGTATTAAGCACGCAAAGATCAAACAGGTTGATCATTCCCTCGAGCATCCTCCCCCTAGAACAGGAAGACGGAGAACCCCGTAGTATGTTACGGGCGTTCACATCTCCCAGCATGGGGAAAGGACAACTGAGTGATCAAATCTTGCAGTGCACGAATGTCAAGGTTATAATCCGGTGGAATGTACACGTTGCAAACCGTTGTCATTACTGGCAACGGAGTGCAAACTGCAACTCCACCCTGCTGAGTACGGAGCAGTACTTCTTCGCCGAAGATATCGGAGCGAACTAGGTTAAAAACGCCACCAGTTGCCGTGCCATCCACAGTTATTCTCTCTTTAGAATAAAGACGATATCCTCTCATAGTCGTGTCGTGTCCAGTTCTCATACGAGGTTCCTTTAGACAGACTATGGAGGCCGCATAGACGGATATCAATTGACGTAACTCAGCTAGGCGACAGTGATAACAACTGCAGTTCCACTGCAATAATGCCATTGTGTGGATAGGTAAAGCTTCGAATTCGGAGCAATTTCTTGCCCTTCGTTCGGTCCTTTACCTGCCAGGTTCCGCCGTCTTCGTCGGTATCGTTTTTGTCACAATCACCATCCACGACAATGAGTGGTTCAGTCTCCATTGTCTCCTCAGAAGAAGGAGGCGCGGTGACTGGACCCTCCGCGGACGGTGATCTCATTGATCGGGAACAGTGGGCCTTCCTCCTGGGAGAACTAGGTTCTCCCGAAAGTGATCGAACAAGAAGGCATCGGGGCCTCTCACTCTTGCCACCGTTTCTGTATTTGTAGGAGGAGAGCCGGCAGATGGCTTGCCGTATTTCTTCGGGGATCATATGACCCCCGATTGAGTTGGAGAAGGTTTATTCTCCAATTTATTAAGGGATCTCTGTGGCTTCTCCTTCTGTTTCTTTTTATGCTGAGCATTGGAAGGAGGGTTGGACATTCCAGCCCTATTTGGGAAGTCTTTCCCCCGCCCTGTTGGGGGAGGATTTCCCAGCCGAGCGTTCCTGGGAACCAGCTTTCCCAGGCAACTTCGGCAATAACACACTTTTCGATTCTTGTTCCGTTAAAACTCCAGTTTCTTTAGAGACTTTCTTTAGTTGCTGGCTTGGACTTACCGATGCATTTTCAGTACCGGTGTTCTGTACAAAACTCTGCGGAGTGATTCGCACGTTTGCGACGTTTTCAGCGAAGGAGGTGGAGAACTCCGAAGCAGCCATGGACTTAAACTTCTTCCGGGCGTCTGGATAATATAGCTTATCCAGCGTTTTTATCTCCTGGATCTTCTTCTCCTGCTTGAATGTGGGGCACTCCTTGGAGATTGGAGCATGCGTACCCGGGCAGTTGACACACGCAGGTTGTGGTGTGCAGTCAACCCCAGCAAGCTCGCACTTCCCACACATTTTGCAGGTCGTCGTACCTGTACATCGCAGTGAGGTGTGGCCGAACTTTTGACAGTTATAACACCTCATTGGTGCTGGAATATACGGACGAACAGTCAGACGATACATTGCTACCTTTATTCGTTCAGGTACGGTCTCGGCATTTAAGGTAAGGATGAAAACACCCGTATCGAGTAGCTTATCATCCACACGTCTTCAACCTCTTCACGTCGGTTACACCCCGACGGGCTAGGTACCGGATCATAGTATCATTGGAAGACAACCAAAATCCTGTGGAATATAACTCCCTTGCAGGAGTTAAGGGTTTGGTGCTTCTCGATTTTCACCTCTACCTTACCGAATAACTTGGCTTTAAGTAGCCGTCTGGACTGTTCAGCCGTAGATGTCTTGATAAGTACGGATCCATCTCGGAGCTTGCGCATCTCGTCGACTTCTCCAGCAAAATTTTTTTTCCATTGAATTGCTTATCATAAAAAAGACATTCGTCAAGGAAACTTTTACCAACGACTCTGGAAGAGACGAGGAATTGAGGAAGACGTTCATCACTTATATAGTCTACAGGAACTGGAGTATACCGCGTACGTTTCTTACCAATTTTTGACGCTGTTTTTTGAATGGTGCCACCCTTTGAAAAAGAAGGAAGAGAAAGAGGTTCCGTCTTTTGTCCCACGAGTACTCCGGATATAAAACGTCGACCTTGGGCAGAGCCAAGGAGATGTACCGAAGGCAAGGCTATATACTCCAGACGGTCCCTGGTATCTGGAGGTAGTCGCTTGGAACTACTCTCCCAGTAGCCATGCATCACCTCGCCAAGACACGAAACTTGTGATTGGGGGAAGATAAAACCTCTGTACTAACCTATTCTGCCCGAGGCAGGGAGGGTGGCCAGACAGGAAGATTAATGAAATGTAAGAAGGTGAGAATAGGAGGGGAAAATAGTGATAAAGAGTAAAGAGCACAGACACCTCTCAAGCAACTCGGGGGACACCTTGTTAGTCTGGCTCTACACCGAGGCCAATCCAGCATGCGTAACCCTGAGGTGGCAGAGCCCTCAGAATCAACAAGCACACAACCCCCCACACCGACGTCAAGGTCTGGTGTCCCTAGAGGGGGAGGTGTTGTTAGGAGGGCCATCTAGCGTAGGAGGGGTATCTGTCTGAAAACGCTAATAGTTTGAGGAGGAGAAGGAGGGATTGAGCTGACCTCCGTAACTATGAGGAGGAGGGATTGAGCTGATCTCCATAACCGTGAGGAAGAGGAGGTGAAGGAGGGATTAAGCTGACCTCCGTAACTGTAAGGAGGAGGTGAAGGAGGAGGAGGAGGAGTAGGGAATGAGCTAACCTCTGTAACTGTTACGAGGAGGAGGGATTGAGCTGACCTCCACAACGTCACGAGAAATAAGAGGAAGATGGTGTCGGCGAAGGGGTATGTCGAGAAGGGTACCTGGCCTTAAAACTGTAATCTTCTAAAAGCACGTAGAGTGAGGTTCCCTTCAAGATATTGTCGGGGAAGCTGGGATGTCGAGAAGGGCAGCTAGCCTTAAACTATAGTCCTTAAGCCCCCTCCAAGATGGTGTTGGGAAAAGAGGTATTTCGAGGTCATCTTGCCATAAAACTAGGATCCTTAAGCCCCTCTACGATGGTGTCGTGAAGGGGCATGTCGGGAGGGGCATCTAGCCGTAAATAGATTTAGTGTAGTTAGGCCCCTTGTCGTTCCCCACCTGCAAGTGGCTAAGTCCCGTCAAGATAACAGCAGTAAGTTTAGGATCGTTCCCTTTTTCAAAAATTCCACGCTACACCAAAAATGCTCGTAGCTATGTCCCGTCAAGATATGTTCCCAGTAAGGTTAGACCCCTCCAAGATGTTGTCGGGAGGGGACATATCGAGAAGGGTAGCTAGCCTTAAAACTATAATCCTCTGAGGTTACGCTCCCTCCAAGATGGTTACGGGGAAGGGGCATGTCGAAAAGGGCAGCTAGCCTTAATACTCTGAGGATAGGCTAGCTCTGAGATGGTGTCGATTAGGGCAGCTAGCCTTAAAACTTTAATCTTCTGACGTTATGCCACTCTAAGATGGTGTCGAGAAGGGCAGCTAGCCTTAAAATTCTAGTCCTCTGTGGTCACGCCCCCTGGCTATGCCCTGTGAAGATAATAGCAGTAAGGATAGGATCGTACTATTTTTTAAAAAATACCGCGTCAGCACCTGGCTACGTCCCGTCAAGATGATTGCAGTGAGATTATATGGACCGTTCACTTTTCAAAATTCAGTGGCAGAACAATTGCACGTGGTTAGGACCTGTCAAGGAGGCACCTGTCGTCATGACAGCTGTTAAAATTCCGCGCCCCACGTGGTTAAGATAGCAGCAGTGAGGTTAAGACCTGTTAAGATGGCAGCAGTGAAGATAGCCAAGTTCACTTGTTCAACAAGACCTGTCAAGATAGTAAAGATAGTAACTATCATCTTGACAGCTGCCACTTTTTAGAATTCCGCGGCCACGTGGTTAAGATGGCAGCAGTGAGGTTAGAACCTATCAAGATGGTAGCAGTGAGATTAGCGGCGTTCACTTGTTCAAAATCCGCGCCAAAACAAGTACACGTGGTCAGGAATGTCAGGATGACAGCAGTGAGGCTAGCCATGCACACAAATTCAAAATTCCGCGCTAAAATAAATGCATGAGGTTAAGAACTGTCAAGGTAACAGCTGTCAGGTTATCCACGTTCACTTGATCAAATTCCGTGTCTCTCACGTGGCCAAGAATGTAAGATTAGGACCTGTTAAGATGGCAGCAGTGAGGTTAGCCGCCCCACGTGCTTAAAAAAGTGAGGTTAGGGTCTGTCAAAATGTCAGCTGTCATCTTGGCAGATGTCAACAGCACGTGGCTGTGTTAAAAACTATTTGACGTGACGGTCACGTGGTCATGACGTCATGGTGTCAATGACCTCAGGTGCTGACTCAGCACAAAAAACGCTTACGCCAGTGATTTAGAACATGCCTACATTGCTATTAATCCCAAATATACCAACATCCACCTATACACCGGTATATATAGACTAGCTGATGTACCCGTGCTTCGCTACGGGATTCTCAGAAAGACTGTCTTTGTGGTTTTCCTAACTGAAGTCACCTTAGGCCGTTAGAAAAACGTCAATGGGATGTAGCGATTAAAATCAATGTTATCATATAACATACTCGATCAAATGAAACAACCGCACATTTTCTTACTTTTAACGAACAGTTCTACGGTGCCGATCTAACAGTCCAAAGTTCCAGTGCTGGATTGCAGGCCGCAGACTGCCGTGAACACTCCTCTGCCATTATTCCGTTAAATATGCACACTGCTATTCCAATCAGTGCCTCAGAGTAGGGATTGAATAGTTCGCATGCTATGATGAACCAATTTGTTACGTACCAGTAGTATCAGAAAATTTATGAACCAAGGAATGGCATGCTGAAGAAGAAAGTTAAGTAACTCCTCAGCTACTTCCCGCCAATATTTAGACACGCTGTTATACTCGGTCGACTGGGCGAGTTGGCTGTGCGGTTAGGGGCAAGGCCCTGTGAACTTGCATCCGGGAGGTAGTGGGTTCGAACCCCAATGTCGAAAGCAATGAAGACGGCTTTCCGTGGTCTCCCATTTTCACAGCAGGCAAATGCGGGGGCTGTATCCTAATTAAGTCCAGGGCTATTTCCTTCGCTCTCCTAGCCCTTTCCTATCCCATTGTCGCCATAAAATCTATCTGTCTCGGTGCGTCGTAAAGCAAATTAAGAAAAGAAATTCTCCGTATACAGCAGTAATCCTATCTATCGCAGATGAGTGGCAACAGAGACACAAGGCACATCACAACAAACAATGGTCAATGTAACGTTATTGTTGATTAATGTTATGAGCTTTCTGTATTAAAGGCCTTCACATTTTGTTTTCTTTCCACTCTGTGATGTTACGACGTCTTACAAAAATATTTATAGTGTACATTTTAGTTCCTTATTGCCCAACTTTACATACCGATTTCCTTATTCTTTCTTCTATTTTGGTCATCTAAGGACCACGGAAAGTAACCCTGGGCATTCATCTTCGTCCGTCTTTTCTTGACTTCCAATCGTTCTTCATCCTTTCGCTTTGCTGTTTCCTCCTCTCTTGTGTCCGGATGTTATTATTACCATTCCCATTTTCCTTCTCCTGGAAACCATTGAAATTTTGTATCAGTGTTCTGAAAGTTGTTCTGTCTTGTATTATATAACGATTTTCATTAAATTCTGTTTATCCATTTTGCTGTGACTCGGCGCTCGTATGGACTTAGCAGCAAAAATCCAAATTCATGAATATCTCTGTTATCATAGCCGGTACCGTAAAAGTGTGTAAGACATAAATGATCGGAAACTTAATGCTATGTAATTTTGCTTATGTGGTATTTGTCGATAGGATCACTAATAACACAATAATTTGAGCCTTAAATTTTAGGCCTAAGCTCTAAATTACCATTTCACTCAGCGTAACAACATTACTTGTAGCCTAGATTGTAGCGACTTATTCTCCGACTTTCCATACCGATTTTCATTAAGATAGGACCTCTAATAACATAAGTATTTGAGAATTAATTTCAAGGCCTTCCCGTGAACTACCATTTCTCTCAGCTTGAATACGATTATTTATAGGCTAGATTATAGCGACTTATTCCCGGACACAACATACTAAATAAGATAGGGCCACTAATAACATAAATACTTGAGAATTAAATTTTAGACTTTCCCCTAAACTGCCATTTTTTCCGGCGTTAATAACACTATTCGTAGCCTAGGTAGTGGTGACCTATACCCGGACTTTATATACCGATTTTCATTAAGATAGGATCATTAATAACATGAATATGCTATAAATAAATTTTAAGCCTTACCCGAAACTACCATTTCTCTCAGCGTGAAAAAGATTATTTATAGCCTAGATTGTAGCGGTCTATTCCCGAACATTACATACCGATTTTCGTTAAGTTCTCTTCAGCCGTATCCTCGTGATGCGTGTACAGACAGACAGACAGACAGACAGACAGACAGACAGACAGACAGACAGACAGACAGACAGACAGACAGACAGACAGACAGACAGACAGACAGACAGACAGACAGACAGACAGACAGACAGACAGAGAGGGAAACGGGGTTGTCTAGGGAACGGTGATGAGGGTACAGAGATTTGGAAGTCAAGAAGGGATGGCATAAAAATGTTAGTGTTGAACTGTAGATGTATTGTAAAGAAAGGAATAGAATTAAGTAATTTAATAGATATGTATTTGCCAGATATTGTAATAGGAGTTGAATCATGGCTGAGAAATGATATAATGGATGCAGAAATTTTCTCACGGAACTGGAGTGTGTATCGTGGAGATAAGATAGGAATGGTGGGGGAGTATGCATTCTGGTGAAAGAAGAATTTATAAGCTACGAAAAAGTTAAAGATGAGAAGCATGAAATTGTAAGGCTCATTTTTAAAGATAGTAGGCAACTTGATGTCTTTGGAGTGTACAGACCGGGAAAGGGTAGCAGTGACACGGATTCAGAATTATTTTATAAGATAATCACTAATCAGGTATGTGAGAAACGAAATGGAAAGGAACGTGATTGTAGCGGGAGATCTTGATTTACCAAATGTCAATTGGGAAGGAAATGCGAACGACGGGAAACATGACCAACAAATGGCAAATAAGTTAATATGGGAAGAACAGCTGATTCAGAAGTGACGGAACCAACTAGGGGGAAAAAACCTGGAAGTGGTGCTGATAAAACCAGATGAGCTCTGTAGAGAAAACGAAGTAACACATGGTATTAGTGATCACGAAGCTGTTTTTGTCGTAGTTAAAAATAAATGTGATAGAGTCCGACTCGTTGGCTGAACGGTCAGCGTATTGGCCTTCGGATCAGAGGGTCCCGGGTTCGATTCCCGGCCGGGTCGGGGATTTTAACCTTAATTGGTTAATTCCAATGGCACGGGGGCTGGGTGTATGTGTTGTCTTCATCATCATTTCATCCTCATCACGACGCGCAGGTCACCTACGGGTGTCAAATAGACACCCGTCCTGGGATATCCCGGCACTAAAAGCCATACGACATTTCATTTCAATGTGATAGAAATTAAGGTTTTAAAGGTAGGACTATTAGGCAGTACCACATTGCCGATAAAGCAGGCATGAGGGAGTTTTTAAAAATAAATTACGATCGGTGGAAAACGGTAAATAAGAATGTAAACAGATTCTGGGATAAGTTTAAAGAAATTGTTGAGGAATGTGAAAACGGGTTTGTACCTTTAAAGGTGGTAAGGAATGATAAAGACCCACTTTATTATAATAGAGAAATAAAGAGACTACGAAGGAGGTGAGGATTGGAAAGGAATAGAGTTAGGAATGGCTGTGGAAGTAAGGAGAAATTGAAGGAACTTACGAGGAAATTGAATCTAGCAAAGAAGGCAGCTAAGGATAACATGACCGGGCGAGTTGGCCGTGCGCGTAGAGGCGCGCGGCTGTGAGCTTGCATCCAGGAGATAGTAGGTTTCAATCCCACTATCTGCAGCCCTGAAGATGGTTTTCCGTGGTTTCCCATTTTCACACCAGACAAATGCTGGGGCTGTACCTTAATTAAGGCCACGGCCGCTTCCTTCCAACTCCTAGGCCTTTCCTATCCCATCGTCGCCATAAGACCTATCTGTGTCGGTGCGACGTAAAAGCCCCTAGCAAAAATAAGGATAACATGATGGCAAGCATAATTGGCAGTCATGCAAATTTTAATGAAAAATGGAAGGGTATGTATAGGTACTTTAAGGCAGAAACAGGTTCCAAGAGGGACATTCCAGGAATTATTAATGAACAAGGAGAGTGTGTATGTGAGGATGTTCAAAAGGCAGAAGTATTCAATCAGCAGGATGTAAAGATTGTTGGTTAGAAGGTAAATGTCCAGATAGAGGAGGTGACTAATGCTAAAGAAGTATTAAAATTTACATATGATAACAATGATATTTGCAATAAGATACAAAAGTTGAAAACTAGAAAAGCGGCTGGAATTGATAAGATTTCTGGGGATATACTAAAGATCATGGGTTGGGATAAGGTACCATATCTGAAGTACTTATTTGATTATTGTTTGGTTGAAGGAGCTATACCAAATGAATGGAGAGGGCTGTAGTAGCCCCTGTGTATAAAGGAAGGGATGATAGGCATAAAGCTGAAGATTACAGGCCAATAATTTTGACATGCGTTACATGTAAGCTTTGGGAAGGCATTTTTTCTTATTACATTAGACATGTTTGCGAAATTAATAACTGGTTCGACAGAAGGCAATTCGATTTTAGGAAAGGTTATTCCACTGAAGCTCAACTTGTAGGATTCCAGCAAGGTATAGCAGATATTTTAGATTGTGGAGGTCAAATGGATAGGATCGCGATTGACCTGTCTAAAGCATTTAATAGGGTGGATCATGGGAGACTACTGGCTAAAATGAATGCAATTGGACTAGACAAAAGTGTGACTGAATGGGTTGCTATGTTTCTAGAAAATAGATCTCAGAGAATTAGAGTAGGCGAAGCTTTATTCGACACTGTAACAATTAAGTGGGGAATTCGTCAAGGCAGTATTAATAGACCTTTATGTTTCCTTATATATACATAATTTGAGTAAAGGAATGGAATCAGAAGTAAGGCTTTCAGCGGATGATGTTATTCTCTATAGAGTATTAAATAAATTACAAGATTGTGAGCAACTGCAAAATGACCTCAACAATGCTGTGCGATGGTTAGTAGGCAATGGTGTGATGATAAATGGCGTTAAGAGGCGGCCAGAGCTGGAACGGCCGGCCACCAGCTCAGTAGTTGTTGTAATATGGGCCAAAAGTTTGTAAGAGTTTTTATAAGGAAACGGAACAAGGAAAAATTATTTTGTTTTTATAGCGCACGGTAGTCTGTGATACACTTTTCATTAGTGTCAAAGCATTTCAAAAGGAAATGCAAATATAGTCATAAAATGGTAGTTAAAATAACGAATCTCAATATGAAATTGAGCTCTGAACCGCGGTTTTCCTAAATTTGTTTTAAGTCAAGATGGTGTTCAAATTAGAAGCAAACTATACCGGAGGGTAGGTCATTATTTTCTCTAAGGGGCTACTTTAACATACTTCAAAATTAGGGATTCTTTATATACTTAATCGTGATTTTAATAAAGCTCTGCTTATTGACTTCCGAGTGTCGGCCGAATTCTAGTGCTGGTAGTTCAGCCAGTTTCCGTCAGATGCCGCAGCGTCACAAAGCCTTGTCCTTGAGGGATGATGACAGATTAGCTCTTACCCACGCAGGGATGTGGTGAGTGAGATCTTCAGCTGCTATCAGTCGCTTGCTCACCCGTGCTTCATAACAAGCGGCAGTGGACACGCTGACAATACTTTGTTACTCGCTAGTTGTGGTATGACCTTTCAATAGCACGTTATATTTTGTCGTGTTTTATTATGCCGTATCTTTTTACCGAGTGCAATGGAATGGCAAAATGCTTAATTTGTAATAAGACATTAAACATTATTAAAAATGTTAACACTGGGCGAGTTGGCCGTGCGGTTAGAGGCGCGCGGCTGTGAGCTTGCATCCGGGTGGTAGTGGGTTCGAATCCCACTGTCGGCAGCCCTGAAAATGTTTTTACGTGGTTTCCCATTTTCATACCAGGCAAATGCTGGGACTGTTCCTTAATTAAGGCCACGGCCGCTTCCTTCCAACTCCTAGGCCTTTTCTATCACATCGTCGCCATAAGACATATCTGTGTCGGTGCGACTTAAAAGCACTAGCAAAAAAAATTAACATTCATCGACACTATTCTTTAAAACACGCCGAAGAATATGATAAATATGTTGGTGAAGAACACCATGAAATTGCGAATGAACTTAAAACAGCTGCCTTATCTGAGATAGGTGTTATCCGACTTTCTTGAACTGTCCTTGTTATATTAGTGACGCAATGATGCTTACTATTCAAACTGAGACAATTAAGTTATTTTTATTGGTAATTGTAGGTCGGGGGTGAATCGTCAGTTCGAATAAGCTACAACATATCTCACTAAAACATACATACATACATACATACATACATACATACATACATACATACATACATACATACATTATCATTATAGACTGCTATGCCTTTCAGCGTTCAGTCTGCAAGCCTCTGTGAATTTACTAAACGTCGCCACAATCCTCGATTTGCAACTAGTGTTGTGGCCTCATTTAGTTCTATACCTCTTATCTTTAAATCGTTAGAAACCGAGTCTAACCATCGTCGTCTTGGTCTACCTCTACTTCTCTTACCCTCCATAGCAGAGTCCATTATACTCCTAGGTAACCTATCCTCCTCCATTCGCCTCACATGACCCCACCACCGAAGCCGGTTTATGCGTACAGCTTCATCCATCGAGTTCATTCCTAAATTAGTCTTTATCTCCTCATTCCGAGTACCCTCTTGCCATTGTCCCCACCTCTTTGTACCAGCAATCATTCTTGCTACTTTCATGTCTGTTACTTCTAACTTATGAATAAGATATCCTGAGTCCACCCAGCTTTCGCTCCCGTAAAGCAAAGTTGGTCTGAAAACAGACCGATGTAAAGATAGTTTCGTCTGGGAGCTGACTTCCTTCTTACAGAATACTGTTGATCGCAGCTGCGAGCTCACTGCATTACCTTTACGACACCTTGATTCGATCTCACTTACTATATTACCATCCTAGGAGAACACACAACCTAAATTCTTGAAATTATCGACCTGTTCTAGCTTTGTATCACCCACTAAAAGAATGGCTAAATGGCGTAACGTTACAGAAACAGATGCAGTAATGGTTGAGAATCCATATACTGAATAGTAGTTGCTACTTGTGTTTCTGTATTATCTCTGTGTGTATACATTTATAAAACTATTTTAAGGTTTAGTAAGATAAGAATAAATTGCTATAAATATATGTTGTTCCTCTTTCAGTTGTAGCCTATTACAATATGGGCAGTGGCGGTTCTAGATACTTAAAAACAGAGCTCGATAGCTGCAGTCGCTTAAGTGCGGCCAGTATCCAGTATTCGGGAGACAGTAGCTTTGAACCCTACTGTCGGCAGCCCTGAAGATGCTTTTCCGTGTTTTCTCATTTTCACACCAGGCAAATGCTGGGGCTGTACCTTAATTAAGGCCACGGCTGCTTCCTCCCCACTCCTAGCCCTTCCCTGTCCCATCGTCGCCATAAGACCTATCTGTGTCGGTGCAACGTAGAGCAAAAGAACATGCTAAAAATGGGGAGGGGGGTTGTTTGGAATTGAAAGTCGTGGTAACGGAATTCAAAAGAAAAGTAACCATGTTTATGAAAATACAATGGGCAATATTAGCACAACCATTAACATGTTTATTTCAAATACGTTTTATCCGTAAATTATCAATTTCTTTTTTTAATCAAGGAATTTTAAAATAATTATTTCACTAAAACTGAGGCCCCCCCCCCCTGCCAGGGCTAGAATCGCCTCTGGATATGGGTTTAAATCTACGTTTGTTACTAGTGTGCATGGAAACTCACCGCTGCACTGCTTCCCTTGCTCTCAATACGAGGCTTGCAGGCGGACCTCCCCTGTTTCTGCATTACAACCCTCCTTGAGGCTCCGTGAATGTGTCATTGTTTGTAATACCCATTACAGCAGGGACAGATAGAACGCAACCGTTTCGGGAACACAACCGTTTTTGAATGAAACCGTTACAAGAATACATCCGTTTTTCAGTTGCAGTGCGGTGGTGGTGGTGGTGATTATTGTTCTTTTTTTTTTGCTAGGGGGTTTACGTCGCGATTATTGTTTAAAGAGGAAGTACAACTAGGCAACCATCCGCTATATAACTCTAATAAGAGAGAACAAATGAAAGGGATCCGACACTTCGATAAATGAAGGTATCGGTCAAGGAAAGACAAGGGCCACGAAGGGCGTGAAAATGCAAGACTCCATAGGCTTCCTTACGTAATACCGTCGGGGTCGGAAAAGAACAAGAGTTGATCAAGTGTGGTCGGATAGGATAGATGAGAGAAGAGAATATCTATAATAATAATAATAATAATAATAATAATAATAATAATAATAATAATAATAATAATAATGTTATTTGTTTTACGTCCCACTAACTACTTTTTAAGGTCTTCGGAGACGGCGAAGAGAATACCCTCTACTGCAGCTGGTTATTCAAGCGAAGATACAAAGCAAAATAAGGTATATATTTGGAGTGTACAGATCGGGAAAGGGTAGCACTGACGCGGATTCGGAATTATTTGATAGGATAGCCGGCTATGTGGGAAACGACATGGAAAGAAATGTGATTGTAGCGGGAGATCTGAATTTGCAAGATGTCAATTGGGAAGGAAATGCGAACGACAGGAAGCATGACCAGCAAATGGCAAATAAGTTAATATAGGAAGGACAGCTGATTCAGAAGTGACGGAACCAACTAGAGGGAAAAATATCCTGGATGTCGTGCTGATAAAACCAGATGAGCTCTATAGAGAAATCGAAGTGATAGATGGTATTAGTGATCATGAAGCTGTTTTTGTCGTAGTCAAAAATAAATGTGATAGAAAGGAAGGTCTTAAAAGTAGGACCATTAGACAGTACCATATGGCTGATAAAGCAGGCATGAGGCAGTTTCTAAAAAGTAACTATGATCGATGGAAAATAAAAATGTAAACAGACTCTGGGATGGGTTTAAAGAAATTGTTGAGGAATGCAAAAACAGGTTTGTACCTTTAAGGGAGGTAAGGAATGGTAAAGACCCGCCTTATTATAATAGAGAAATAAAGAGACTAAGAAGGAGGTGCAGACTGGAAAGAAATAGAGTTAGATATGGCTGTGGAAGTAAGGAGAAATTGAAGGAACTTACTAGAAAATTGAATCTAGCAAAGAAGGCAGTTAAGGATAACACGATGGCAAGCATTATTGGCAGTCATACAAATTTTAGTGAAAAATGGAAGGGTATGGCTAGGTATTTTAAGGCAGAAACGTGTTCCAAAAATGACATTCCAGGTATAATTAATGAACAAGGGGAGTGTGTATGTGAGGATCTTCAAAAGGCAGAAGTATTCAGTCAGCAGTATGTAAAGATTGTTGGTTACAAGGAAAATGTCGAGATAGAGGAGGAGACTAAGGCCAATGAAGTATTAAAATTTACATATGATAACAATGATATTTACAATAAGATACAAAAGTTGAAAAGTAGAAAAGCGGTTGGAATTGATCAGATTTCTGGGGATATACTAAAGACAATGGGTTGGGATATAGTACCATATCTGAGGTACTTATTTGATTATTGTTTGGTTGGAGGAGCTATACCAGATGAATGGAGAGTTGCTATAGTAGCCCCTGTGTATAAAGAAAAGAGTGATAGACATAAAGCTGAAAATTACAGGCCAGTAAGTTTGACATGCGTTGTATGTAAGCTTTGGGAAGACATTCTTTCTGATTATATTAGACATGTTTGTGATACGGTACTTATGGACCTAAAGAAAATTATCACTGAGTGTAAAAACATCGGTTTGGAAGTTAATCCGCATAAATGTGAAATCTACTTCTGTTCCGCGAGAGAAGATACAACAATTTCTGCAATTCAAGATATTGTTCCCGGTATTCACGTTACAACAAATTCCACTCTATCCTTGCTTGGATCACCGCTTACAGTCGAGGCCGTGGCGGAAATTGCGAAGCAAAAGCTAACAGAATTAATGAGGCTGTATGATGGTCTCCAAGCGATCAATTCTCACATGGCATACTTCTTATTAAAGAACTAAAGACAATGGGTTGGGATATAGTACCATATCTGAGGTACTTATTTGATTATTGTTTGGTCGGAGGAGCTATACCAGATGAATGGAGAGTTGCTATAGTAGCCCCTGTGTATAAAGAAAAATTTAATTACTTTCTGCAGACCACACCTCTATGGTTATTTCCTTCGTTTTTGCTCAGGCTGATGATTTGACAAGAAGTTGTCTCGAGTCTTTACTAAATATGCCGTTGGAGGAAAATAACTGGACTCTGGAGTGTTTACCAATAAGATTTGGAGGCCTCGGAATTCGTAGATTAAGTGATATTTCCATCCCCGCTTTTCTTGCTTCCGCTCATGGAGTATCTGACTTTATCAAGTCTCTGTTCTCTGATTACGGTGATAATGTCGAGATATGCCATCTGGTTGACGCAAGATATCACTGGAATATCATGACCAATAACTTGAGTCCTCCAGTATCCCTGGATTCACAAAGAAGTTGGGATATGGTAAACACCCGTCGAATTTTCGATTCTTTGATTTTGTCTTGTCCAACAGAAACTGATCGAGCACGACATCGTGCTATCCAGGAAAAGGAAGCGGGCTCATGGCTTAAGGCTTTTCCGTCACGCAATGTTGGCACGCTTATGGATAACATGTCGTTTAAAATAGCAATCGGCTTACGTCTTGGTTGCAAACTATGCCAGTCACATAAGTGCATATGTGGAGCGAAAGTCGAAGTTTATGGACGCCATGCTTTAAGTTGCCCTAAGAGTGCTGGCCGATTTTCAAGACACTGTTCAATTAATGACATTATGAAAAGAGCTTTTACATCTATCGATGTCCCTTCTGTCCTAGAACCGAGTGGAATTAGCCGCACAGACGGAAAACGCCCTGATGGTCTGACTTTAGTCCCATGGAACAAAGGCAGATCTCTCCTGTGGGATGCCACGTGTGTGGACACATTAGCACCATCGCATTTGCCTCACACTGGCAAGGCTGCTGGTTCTGCTGCAGAAATGGCCGTGCGCAATAAAAGGGCGAAATACAGAGCAATAACGGACAACTACATCTTCGTGGTATTCGCAGTCGAAACGATGGGGACGTTGTGTCAAGAAGCTAAAAGTCTGATTTCAGATATTGGCAAACGACTAACAGCAATCACTGGAGACACCTCTTCAACAGAATTTCTGAGACAGCGGATAGGAATTGCTATCCAGCGAGGAAATGCTGCCAGTGTTATGGGCACTTTTCCAGATAACGCTCCACTGGACGAAGTCTTCTATCTTACACCTTAGACTTTCGAGCTGAAGCGAAGTAAAAAAAATGATTGTTGAAAAATTATTTTGTATTAAATAAATTTGTGAAATTAATAACTGGTTCGATAGAAGGCAGTTCGGTTTTAGGAAAGGTTATTCCACTGAAACTCAACTTGTAGGATTCCAGCAAGATATAGCAGATATCATGGGTTCCGGAGGTCAAATGGACTGTATCGCGATTGACCTGTCTAAAGCATTTGATTGGGTGGATCATGGGATACTACTAGCAAAAATGAGTGCAATTGGACTAGACAAAAGAGTGACTGAATGGGTTGCTATATTTCTAGAAAATAGATCTCAGAGAATTAGAGTAGGTGAAGCTTTATCTGACCCTGTAATAATTAAGAGGGGAATTCCTCAAGGCAGTATATCGGAAATTTATGTTTTCTTATATATATAAATGATATGAGTAAAGGAGTGGAATCGGAGGTAAGGCTTTTTGTGGATGATGTTATTCTGTATAGAGTAATAAATAATTTGCAAGATTCTGAGCAACTGCAACGTGACCTCGATAATGTTGTGAGATGGACAGCAGGCAATGGTATGTTGATACACGGGGTTAAAAGTCAGGTTTCGATTTTCACAAATAGAAAAAGTCCTCTCAGTTTTAATTACTGCGTTGATGGGGTCAAAGTTCCTGTTGGGGATCATTGTAAGTATTTAGGTGTTAATATAAGGAAAGACCTTCATTGGGGTAATCACATAAACGGGATTATAAATAAAGGGTACAGATCTCTGCACATGGTTATGAGGGTGTTTAGGGGTTGTAGTAAGCATGTAAAGGAGAGGGCATATAAGTCTCTGGTAAGACCCCAACTAGAGTATGGTTCCAGTGTATGGGACCCTCACCAGGATTACCTGATTCAAGAATTGGAAAAAATCCAAAGAAAAGCAGCTCGATTTGTTCTGGGCGATTTCCGACAAAAGAGTAGCGTTAGAAAAATGTTGCAAAGTTTGGGTTGGGAAGAACTGAGAGAAAGCAGAAGAGCTGCTCGACTAAGTGGTATGTTCCGTGCTGTCAGCGGAGAGATGGCGTGGAATGACATTAGTAGACGAATAAGTTTGAGTGGCGTTTATAAAAGTAGGAAAGATCACAATATGAAGATAAAGTTGGAATTCAAGAGGACAAACTGGGGCAAATATTCATTTATAGGAAGGGGAGTTAGGGAGTGGAATAACTTACCAAGGGAGACGTTTAATAAATTTCCAATTTCTTTGAAATCGTTTAGGAAAAGGCTAGGAAAACGACAGATAGGGAATCTGCCACCTGGGCGACTGCCCTAAATGCAGATCAGTATTGATTGATTGATTGAAGACCAGGAAGAAGGCGCATTTCTTGGATTGATTATTTGAAAACGTGGTTCAACTGTTCCACTACTAAGCAACATCCAAAGCAAGAATCTCTATGATGGTAGCCGATCTTCTGAAAGGAGATGAACCGAGCTCGATAGCTGCAGTCGCTTAAGTGCGGCCAGTATCCAGTATTCGGGAGATAGTAGGTTCGAACCCCACTGTCGCCCCCCCTGTGAGTGGGGGTGGTAGAATAACACCCACGGTATCCCCTGCCTGTCGTAAAAGGCGACTAATAGGGGGCCCAGGGGCTCTGTACTTTGGAGCATGGGCTGGCGACCACGGGGCCCTAAGCTGAATCCTGGCATTGCTTCCACTTACTTGTGCCAGACTCCTCACGTTCATCTATCCTATCCGACCTCCCTTGGTCTACTCTTGTTCTCTTCCGACCCCGACGCTATTATGTTTACGAGGGCTAGGGAGTCTTTCATTTTCACGTCCTTCGTGGCCCTTGTCTTCCTTTGACCAATATCTTCATTTTTCGAAGTGTCGGAACCCTTCAAATTTTTTCTCTGATTAGTGTTAATAGAGGATGGTTGCCTAGTTGTACTTCCTCTTAAAACAATAATCACCACCACCCCACTGTTTGCAACCCTGAAAATGGTTTTCCGTGGTTTACCATTATCACACCAGGCAAATGCTGGGGCTGTACCTTAATTGAATCGATTATTTCAGAAACCAGTCAAGCGCCAAGTCTGTCAGTTTTGGGAAAATGAAAAAAACTGTCTAGCATCAGACAAAATGTTATGGTAGGGGTTTTAATATTTTGGCTTGAAAGTATTATATCTCTTAATAATTTCTATCTAAGGAAAAATATTTTGTGCTTATTAACTAAGCTGTAAAAAAACCGGAAATATTTTCCACTTAACTGGTTTCTGAAATAAACGAGTGTTGCAAACATATTTTTATGGGATAATTCTTAAATTTTGAAGGAATTTTGTCATAAACCCCAATATTTGTTAAAAAATATATATTTTAATAGGTTTAGACTGTATTGCTAATACAAAATGATGAAATCAGCAATGCCTGCTCATCATGACAAGAGGTAATCAGTCCTCATAAACAAACTCCACGGCACATTCTGTCTCTGTAGTAGGCCATTGTAAAATTCTTTCATAAAAGTGTTCATATTCCATCAGGTAAGGTTTTAAGGCATTTAGTTCACGTATCTTCTTGATACTGATGGGCATTTAAAAAAACAGTAACAAAGAATAATGTAGGGCTCAGACCAGGTACTTCCTTGTCTGAGTAAGAAATGTAACCTTCTCCTTTTACCCTTGCATTCCGAATAATATTACGCGTGTGAGTTTGTTTGTCTACCACGCATCGTTTCCATTTTAGATACAGGTTCGTCTTCTGAATGTTCTTTTTTTTGCTACTGGCTTTACGTCGCACCGACAGAGATAGTTCTTATGGCGACGACGGGATAGGAAAGGCCTAGGAGTTGGAAGGAAGCGTCCGTGGCCTCAATTAAGTTACAGCCCCATCATTTGCCTGGTGTGAAAATGGGAAACCACGGAAAACCATCTTCAGGGCTGCCGACAGTGGGATTCAAACCCGCTTGTGAATTTTTAGACATATCACTAAGAACATAAAAAACACTGCACTAAACAAAAGAAACACTTTTTGAATCAGTTGTTCACAAAAATAGGAACATGTGATTCCAGAAACACAACAATGACAACAAAAACAGATGAACAGCTGGTTATTCTGGATTCAGAACAGCAGCACCAACCGGAAAGGTACCAGCAGTTTACCGCAGAAACCAACCAAGCGGTGTCACTTAACTGGTTTCTGAACTAAATACGAAATTCAACGTAATGCCTGACATTATAGGACGACGTTTCTTGACTGGTTTCAGCACCAAAATTTGCGTATACCCTCTTAGTAACATATTCTGCCATTAACTCATTTTTCCATTTTTTGGCACTTGACTGCTTTCTGAAATAATCGATTCAATTAAGGCCACGGCCGCTTCCTTCCCACTCCAAGCCCTTTCCTGTCCCATCGTCGCCATAAGACCTATCTGTGTCGGTGGGACGTAAAGCAACTAGCAAAAAAAAAAGAAGAGATGACACTTGAAGAAGCGGGATATATGAAAGTGAGGAGCCCGGCACAAGTAAGTGGAAATAAAGCTAGGACTCAGCTAAGGGATCCGTAGTCGCCAATCCAGACTCCCAAGTTCAGAGCCCTTGGGGCCCGCTTTAGTCGCCTCTTACGACAAGCAGGGGATACTGTGGTTGTTATTCTACTACCCCCACCTACAGAGGGAAGTTGCAGTGCCCCTCAGCTGTTGCGTTCTTTACCAGCACCGTTTCAGAGTTTCATAAAGGGTAGGTATACAAAACTGTCGTTTACAATCCTTGTATTTCTTGGAAATGGGGTTTTCCAACGTAACTAGAATAACTCACAGGTCAGATAGGTCTTTCCGGTGAGCAGCGTTGTTAGTGGCTAAAGCGCCTGACGTCACCGAGAGTGAGTATGAAGTGGTATTTTTTTGAGCCTAATTACACCAAACTCAAGTCATGAAACACAGAACTAATGGATATTTAGATGCTGTAACACTTATTATTTAAAACATACGAAAACAAACGACTTCAAATCCGTCTTTGTAAAGACAAAGAGACTCTCACAACGGCTAGAAGGTTGGAACGCAGGCCTCCTGCCTCTTGGTAGGTTCGATCCTGGCTCAGTGCGGTGGTATTGGAAGGTCGACACGTTAAAGTACTCTTACGGGACAACATTGCGGCAACTCTGCGTCTCCGAAAACAAGTTATTTGATCGAATTCAAATTTTAACACAATATGCAATGGGATGTTTTATACATTGTTTATATATTTCTGAACTGTTTGTTTCCAAGGGGAAAAAACTGTTATAAATTTGTCGGGCTGCTTCTTTTCTTACTCAGGGTTGTTGGAAAATTCCGTTCTTGGTCGCGTTACAATCTTTATCGTATGTCCAAAGTATCACTGACTGACTAAAAAATGCGTAAATGAATTAACTTATGCTATATCACTTTGTATTTTCATTGGATAGAATGATATTATGTATCACTGACTGGCCGGTACAGGGAAAGACGTGAGGCGCGGACGAGGTTGATGCACTACTTCATTTCTACATCGGAAACAGTGTTCGGCGTGCTGGCCTTTGGTCACAGGGGTCCCGGGTTCGATTCCCGGCAGGGTCGGGAATTTTAACCATAATTGGTTAATTTCTCTGGCATGGGGCTGGGTGTATATGTCGTCTCCATCATCATTTCATCCTCATCACGACGCGTAGGTCGCCTAAGGTAGTCAAATCAAAAGATCTGCATCTGGCGAGCCGAACTTGTCTTCGGACACTCCCTGCACTAAAAGCCATACGCCATTTCATTTATTTTTGTCGGAAGCAGTACCTTATTTTGACTGTTTTGCTCAGCACTAACCCATGGTCAATAATTTCCTGGAATGTTTCGCATTCCGCACAAATGTCAACACCACCATCTCCGTGCAAGTACTGTTTCACAACTTCCTGGTGACAGACTATGTGACGCTGGAGGGTGAGAGGGTAATCGCTCGCTCGGCCTTGGCCTTTCTTACTGGCATCTATGCACCCGCGATGTAACTATCATTGGAGTTAGTTGTCGACAGCAACGAGGCTAGTGGAGATATTTTGAAATAAAATGTGGATCTAGAACTGACTCCGGCCGCCTCTTAAATGTTGGTTGTGAGTTTCACAAATAGGAAAAGTCCTCTGAGTTTTAATTATTGCGTTGATGGGGTGAAAGTTCCTTTTGGGGTTCATTGTAAGTATCTGTGTGTTAATATAAGGAAAGATCCTCATTGGGGTAATCACATAAATGGGATTGTAAATAAAGGATACAGATCTCTGCACATGGTTATGAGGATGTTTAGGGGTTGCAGCAAGGATGTAAAGGAGAGGGCTTATAAGTCTCTGGTAAGACGCCAACTAGAGTATGGTTCTAGTGTATGGGACCCTCACCAGGATTACTTGATTCAAACAGCTCGATTTGTTCTGGGTGATTTTCGACAAAAGAGTAGAGTTACAAAATTGTTGCAAAGTTTGGGCTGGGAAGAATTGGGAGAAAGAAGGCGAGCTGCTCGACTAAGTTGTATGTTCCGAGCTGTCAGCGGAGAGATGGCGTGGAATGACATTAGTAGACGAATAAGTTTTAGTGACGCCTTTAAAAGTAGGAAATATCACAATATGAAGGTAAAGTTGGAATGACAGAGGACAAATTGGGGCAAATATTCATTTAGGCCTATAGGAAGGGGAGTGAAGGATTGGAATAACTTACCAAGGGAGATGTGCAGTAAATTTCCAATGTCATTGAAATCATTTAAGAAAAGGCTAGGAAAACAACAGGTAGGGAATCTGCCACCTGGGCGACTGCCCTAAATGCAGATCAGTATTGACTGATTGACAGGAATTACAGAAAATTATAAATGTTACTATGGACATGACCGATACAGGAATATCATCCATTTCAATTTCTGAGCAATGCACAGACAAATCTCTTATTTTATAAGTATAGATAGATAGATAGATAGATCATTATTTGGCATCCAGAAACAATAATTTCTTATTTCTTGTATAGTCGCAAAATACTCGTACTTTGAGGATGGGTTACTGTAGTCACGTCCTAGTTCGTGAACCATGGGCAACGGCCGAGTGGCCTAGTAAGTGGTCCTGAGAGTCGGGATACCAGTTGCTATGGAATGGGAGTGGGCATCTCGGACATATTCTGAGTCGTGGCCTTCCTTGTGCTCAGGCGGCTAGGACTATACAATTCACCGGTGGTCCATAACCCGTTAGAGGAGAGATCCTCACTTGGACTATGTGCAAGTAGGGCAGCATCCTGCTTCATGAAGTTACCGAGCTCAGAACACTTTAAGCAAGCCTCGGACCTATGGGAGTAATGGAGTCCCACTCCCATTTGACAGGCGAGGGACTCCTTGGAAACAACTTGGCGAACGAAATGGAATTCGATGGGGAGCTATCAATATTAATGGGGCTTATGGAAGAAAGAAGGTAGAACTGGCTGGGTCAGCAAAGAGGATGCATCTGGATGTGCTAGGAGTAAGTGGTATTCGGGTAAGGGGAGATAATGAGGAAGAGATAGGAGATTATAAAGTGTACTTGACGGGTGTTAGAAAGGGAAGGGCAGAGTCTGGGGTAGGGCTCTTTATCAGGAATACCATTGGACGCAACATAGTTTTGGTTAGGCACGTAAATGAGCGTGTGATGTGGGTAGATTTGTCAGTGGGAGGAATTAGGACAAGAATTGTGTCCGTGTATTCACCATGTGAGGGTGCAGATGAGGATGAAGTGGACAAGTTTTATGAAGCATTGAGTGACATCGTGGTCAGGGTCAACAGCAAGGATAGAATAGTGCTAATGGGCGATTTCAATGCGAGAGTTGGGAATAGAACTGAAGGATACGAAAGGGTGATTGGTAAATGTGGGAAACATATGGAAGCTAATGGGAATGGGAAGCGTTTGCTGGACTTCTGTGCTAGTATGGGTTTAGCTGTTACGAATACATTCTTCAAGCATAAGGCTATTCACCGCTACACATGGGAGGCTAGGGGTACCAGATGCCTAGACTATATCTTAACAGACTTTGAATTCAGGAAATCTGTTAGGAATGTACGAGTTTTTCGCGGATTTTTCGATGATACAGACCACTATCTGATCTGTAGTGAACTAAGTATCTCTAGGCCTAGGGTAGAGAAAGTGAAATCTGTCTGCAAACGAATAAGGTTAGAAAGTCTCCAGGACGAGGAAATTAGACAGAAGTACATGGATATGATTAATGAGAAGTTTCGAACAGTAGACAGTAAGCAGGTTCAGGATATAGAAAGTGAATGGGTGGCATACAGGAATGCTGTAATAGAAACAGCAAGGGAATGCCTAGGAACAACTGTGTGTAAAGATGGGAAAAGGCGAACATCTTGGTGGAATGATGAAGTGAGAGCAGCCTGTAAACGTAAAAAGAAGGCTTATCAGAAATGGCTCCAAACAAGGGCCGAGGCAGACAGAGATTGGTACGTAGATGAAAGAAACCTAGCGAAACAAATAGATGTTGAATCCAAAAGGAAGTCATGGGAAGATTTTGGTAATAACCTGGAAAGGTTAGGTCAAGCAGCAGGGAAACCTTTCTGGACAGTAATAAAGAATCTTAGGAAGGGAGGGAAAGGAAATGAACAGCGTTTTGAGTAATTCAGGTGAACTCATAATAGATCCCAGGGAATCACTGGAGAGGTGGAGGGAATATTTTGAACATCTTCTCAATGTAAAAGGAAATCATCATGGTGGTGTTGCAAACAGCCAAGCTCATGGGGCGGAGGAAAAGGATGTTGGTGAAATTATGCTTGAGGAAGTGGAAAGGACAGTAAATAAACTCATTGTCATAAGGCAGCAGGAATAGATGAAATTAGACCTGAAATGGTGAAGTACAGTGGAAAGGCAGGGATAAAATGGCTTCATAGAGTAATAAAATTAGCGTGGAGTGTTGGTAAGGCACCTTCAGATTGGACAAAAGCAGTAATTGCACCTATCTATAAGCAAGGGAACAGGAAGGATTGCAACAACTATCGAGGTATCTCATTGATTAACATACCAGGCAAAGTATTCACTGGCATCCTGGAAGGGAGGGTGCGATCATTCGTTGAGAGGAAGTTGGATGATAACCAGTGTGGTTTCAGACCACAGAGAGGCTGTGAGGATCAGATTTTCAGTATGCGCCAGGTAATTGAAAAGTGCTACGAGAGGAATAGGCAGTTGTGTTTATGTTTCGTAGATCTAGAGAAAGCATACAAAAGGGTACCGAGGGAAAAGATGTTCGCCATACTGGGGGACTATGGAATTAAAAGTAGATTATTAAAAGCAATCAAAGGCATCTATGTTGACAATTGGGCTTCAGTGAGAACTGATGGTAGAATGAGTTCTTGGTTCACGGTACTTACAGGAGTTAGACAAGGCTGTAATATTTCACCTTTGCTGTTTGTAGTTTACATGGATCATCTGCTGAAAGGTATAAAATGGCAGGGAGGGATTCAGTTATGTGGAAATGTAGTAAGCAGTTTGGCCTATGCTGACGACTTGGTCTTAATGGCAGACTGTGCCGAAAGCCTGCAGTCTAATATCTTGGAACATGAAAATAGGTGCAATGAGTATGGTATGAAAATTAGCCTCTCGAAGACTAAATTGATGTCAGTAGGTAAGAAATTCAACAGAATCGAATGTCAGATTGGAGATACAAAGCTAGAACAGGTCGAGAATTTCAAGTATTTAGGTTGTGTGTTCTCCCAGGATGGTAATATAGTAAGAGAGATTCGGTGGTGGGGTCATGTGAGGCGAATGGAGGAGGATAGGTTACCTAGGAGAATAATGGACTCTGTTATGGAGGGTAAGAGAAGTAGAGGGAGACCAAGACGACGGTGGTTAGACTCTGTTTCTAACGATTTAAAGATAAGAGGTATAGAACTAAATGAGGCCACAACACTAGTTGCAAATCGAGGATTGTGGCGACGTTTAGTAAATTCTCAGAGGCTTGCAGACTGAACGCTGAAAGGCATAACGGTCTATAATGATAATGTATGTATGTATTTATGTTTGAGGATACGAAGATAAAACAATTGGATTTTGGAGGCACGCCGACCATAAAGGTTTAATACCATTGGTGTAAAGTACCAAAGCATAGGCAGCGAAATGGTTCTGGATAGAGAACGAAAATGGGAATCATAAAGGAATTCAGTAGCAGAAATGCCAATGGAATGCGCGTCCAAAACTCGGTCTAAAGGTGAAAAAAGTAAACGAACATCTGGTGGAATAACTGAAATGAGGGCAGTTAGTAAACGTAAAAGGACGCACATCAGAACTGGTTCCAGACAAGAATTGACATTGATAGCCATAGAAGAAAGAGTGAAACCAATCATGGAAAAATATCGGTGATAACCTGGAAAGGCTTGACGGAACATTTCTGGGCATTATACAAGAAACCGAGCGGCTGGCTGTGCGATTTTAGTCACGAAACTGTCAGCTTGCATTCAGGATTTCGGTGACTTCCCGTTTTCACACCAGGCAAATGCTGGCGCTGCCGCTTTCTGCCCACTCCTAGCCTTTTCCTATCCTATTGCCACCGTCTGTGCCACGCAAAGCAATTTTTAAAATAAATTATATAAAACATTCGATAGATATAACCAGAAATAGCCATGATCCTTTCCTTCGCCAAGGTAATGTCGATTGCCAATTTAAATGTGTTCATTCCTCCCCTGAAGGAGGGAGGCGGGCCTCCTATACGTTGACGCCGTCTCTCAGGCCAGGAGATTTGTTACGCACAAGTAGATGTGCGTAGAAGGTGCGAGAGTTAGTGGCCATAGCCCATACTAGGAACTGTCCCAGCATTCGCCTTAGTGCAGGAGAACCATTGTCAGAACAGCCGACGGTGGGGACCAGTGCTTTTTCCCGTCTCCCGAATACCGAGGCACGGTAGAGCCGTGTCCACCCCTCTTCTACCCGGTAACCCGAATACCGAGGCGTAGAGCCGTGTCCACCCCTCTTCTACCCGGTAACCCGAATACCGAGGCACGGTAGAGCCGTGTCCACCCCTCTTCTACTCGGTAACCCGAATACCGAGGCACGGTAGAGCCGTGTCCACCCCTCTTCTACCCGGTAACCCGAATACCGAGGCACGGTAGAGCCGTGTCCACCCCTCTTCTACTCGGTAACCCGAATACCGAGGCACGGTAGAGCCGTATCCACCCCTCTTCTACTCGGTAACCCGAATACCGAGGCACGGTAGAGCCGTATCCACCCCTCTTCTACCCGGTAACCCGAATACCGAGGCACGGTAGAGCCGTGTCCACCCCTCTTCTACCCGGTAACCCGAATACCGAGGCACGGTAGAGCCGTGTCCACCCCTCTTCTACCCGGTAACCCGAATACCGAGGCACGGTAGAGCCGTGTCCACCCCTCTTCTACTCGGTAACCCGAATACCGAGGCACGGTAGAGCCGTGTCCACCCCTCTTCTACTCGGTAACCCGAATACCGAGGCACGGTAGAGCCGTGTCCACCCCTCTTCTACTCGGTAACCCGAATACCGAGGCACGGTAGAGCCGTGTCCACCCCTCTTCTACTCGGTAACCCGAATACCGAGGCACGGTAGAGCCGTGTCCACCCCTCTTCTACTCGGTAACCCGAATACCGAGGCACGGTAGAGCCGTGTCCACCCCTCTTCTACCCGGTAACCCGAATACCGAGGCACGGTAGAGCCGTATCCACCCCTCTTCTACCCGGTAACCCGAATACCGAGGCACGGTAGAGCCGTGTCCACCCCTCTTCTACCCGGTAACCCGAATACCGAGGCGTAGAGCCGTGTCCACCCCTCTTCTACTCGGTAACCCGAATACCGAGGCACGGTAGAGCCGTGTCCACCCCTCTTCTACTCGGTAACCCGAATACCGAGGCACGGTAGAGCCGTGTCCACCCCTCTTCTACTCGGTAACCCGAATACCGAGGCACGGTAGAGCCGTGTCCACCCCTCTTCTACTCGGTAACCCGAATACCGAGGCACGGTAGAGCCGTGTCCACCCCTCTTCTACTCGGTAACCCGAATACCGAGGCACGGTAGAGCCGTGTCCACCCCTCTTCTACTCGGTAACCCGAATACCGAGGCACGGTAGAGCCGTGTCCACCCCTCTTCTACTCGGTAACCCGAATACCGAGGCACGGTAGAGCCGTGTCCACCCCTCTTCTACTCGGTAACCCGAATACCGAGGCACGGTAGAGCCGTGTCCACCCCTCTTCTACTCGGTAACCCGAATACCGAGGCACGGTAGAGCCGTATCCACCCCTCTTCTACCCGGTAACCCGAATACCGAGGCACGGTAGAGCCGTATCCACCCCTCTTCTACCCGGTAACCCGAATACCGAGGCACGGTAGAGCCGTATCCACCCCTCTTCTACCCGGTAACCCGAATACCGAGGCACGGTAGAGCCGTGTCCACCCCTCTTCTACCCGGTAAGCCGTGGCCACTTGACGACTGAGATCCGCTCTGCATCCGTCGACCATGCCGATTGTGAGGTATCTAAATGATATAATATGTAAGAGGCTACCACAGACATAGTTAAACCCGCTTCCTGTAAAGCGTCAAGCTAAAATATATTTAGCGAATTAGCAAGAGAATCCTTGCTGATCGAAGTTCTCAGAATGAAATATTCTGTGCCAATGAAACTTCTGGACGAAGGAGGAGAGAAATTCCGAGCAAGCTCTATGCAGCGGATGGCGCAGAAACGAACTCTAATGTGAGACACGTTTCTACTCTGTGTATGATCAAACAATATCATGAGCTGGGTAGCGACTCTGATAGTGAAATGTGCAAAGGGTACTGCCATTGATACCGCGCTGGGAATTAAGAAGAGCTAGTGGAATATTTAGAAAAACTCTCGTACTTCTGAATGACCCAAAACTTAATGCATGTTGTGCGCTTTTATTAACTATAATTGCTGTTTGAAAACGAAATCCAAAAGATCTCAAAAATTAAGGCTCGTTGCAGAGAGTGTTGTGAATTAACCTCGCAAAAGGTTGAGAAGATCAGTGTTCATTAAGCTGTAGACCGCCTTTCTGAGTATGCTACATTCTGAATAGTCTCATCTGTCAGCGCCAAAGATCTGCAGTGGCTATTGCGCTAATTCTGCATTCAGTAGTTTCGAACGTCATTCTAATTACTAGTTTTTATCTGTCATACTTAATCAGAGTCCTTGAAAAATAACAACGGACTTCACTACAGTTATTAGTGATAATGTCAGTTGGTTGCTAAACATGCATGTTATTTACACGTGTCGTTTATGCATGTTATTTATGCATGTCCATGCTTATTTACGACCTGAAAGTATGTTACGAAATATTTAGCAATCGGCTTATTACTTGCCCTCTAAGGGTATATAACACAATCCTTCGTACTTCTGAGCCATTCTAAAGACTACACTTGCAAAATGAAGTACGTTCTGGTATTCATCGCTTTCTGCACCATCGCAGGTAAATATAATTACAGAAATGTATCCTTGTCAGTCTGATGGCGGGTTAGGATTCATATTTCTTACTGGCTTCATATTTGCCGCCAGACAATTCAAACCTGTACCACATGTTTCTATAGGCTTTGCTCTCTCTGTTGCAACTGGTTAATGTTCCTCGAGCTGCAACACCGCCCCATTCATTGGACGTAATCGGTTCTATGTATTTTCATGACGTAGAGCCTTCTTCTTCTGCTTCTTCTTCTTCTTCCTTCTCCACTTTTCCCACATCTGTGGGGTGGCGGGTGCGAACTCTGCCGCGCATGTGGATTGGCATGTTTTACGACCGGATGCTCTTCTTAACGCCCTCCCTATATGGAGGGATGTAATTACTATTGCGTGTTTCTGTCGTGGTTGGTAGTGTAGTGTGTTGTCTGAATATGAAGAGGAAAGTGTTGGGACAAGCAAAATCACCCCGTCCCCGGGCCAGAAGAATTAATCAGTCGCGATTAAAATCCCCGACCCGGCCGGGAATCGAACTAGGAACCCTCTGAAGCGAAGGCCCCAACGGTGCCCATTCTGCCATTGAGTCGGACTTCATTATGTAGAGTGTGTATAGAATTTATTTAATTAAATGTAAACGAAAGAACTGTATGGAAACAGCGTTCTGGAACCTTTAAAAGGAAGCAGATGTTATACTGTTGTTGTTTGAGTCATCTGTCCATAGACTGATATGATGCAGCCCTCCTTCCGCCCTATCCTGTGCTAATTGTTTCATTTCTACTTAACTGCTACATCCTAATCTGCTTGTCATATTCAAACTTCGATCTACCCATACTTTTCTTACCGCCTACACTTCCCCCAGAAACCAACCGAACAAGTCCTGAATGTCTAAAGATGTGTCCTATCATTCTATCCTTTCCTCTCGTGAAATCAAGCCACATTTGTGATTTGATCTACCCATCTCATATTCAATATTCCTCTGTAACACCACATTTCAAAAGCTTCTATTCTATTTCTTTCTGAGCTGGTTACCGTCCATGTTCCACTTCCATACAACGTCACGCTCCAGACGAAAGTCTTCATGAACATATTTCTAAATCCTATATCAATGTTCGAAATGAGCAAATTTGCCATCTTTAAGAAAGCTGTTCCTTGCTTGTAGAAGAGCTAACGTTGGAATTTTTGGGGTACAAGAATGTGTAAATGAAAATACGGACGAAATTGCGGTAAATGTTTTTACGGAGATAGGTGTGAATGTGAATTTGCAAGACATTGATAGGAGTCACCGAGTCAGACCTAATTCTCCAGGGAAACCTCGGCCAATCATTGCCAACAAGGCAGGAAGTGTTTCGCATAAAGCGAAAATTGATAGGTACCCCTGTAACTATTCGCGAGGATCTAACCTCTACCAGATTGTCAATTGTTACGGCTGCTATTCTCGGCTTTAATCAGAGCAATTGACGGACCTAGAGTGGAGACATGATTATTATGAAACCAGTTGGCAGTAAAATTAGAGTTAAGCGGCTGAGTGACATTCCTAAGGATAGTGACAACAACTAAATGTAACAATTCACTGAACTGACTATTCATATTCCTAGATTAGTCCATATTTATTTATCTCAATATCGTTACATTTTTTCTTAGGATAGTTTAGTTTATTATCATTTATTTCCGTTTAGCTTAGAATAATCTCTTTTTGCAACTCTTTATCTACCTACATACTTTACTAAATAATTGCATTTGTTTTCTTATTAGTTTATGATTAATTATTATTCATTTAACAACTTTAGTTTTTACTTTTAACTTTTATTTTATTAATTTAGACACAACCCCTTAATTTAATGGTACTTTAAAATAATGCGTGATTCTAGGCACAGTTGTTTATATACCTGCACCCCACTACTTCAATTAACGCTAATTCCTCCTAGCGCTTCGTGTTTTTCCGTACATTTTGTTAACTCTCATTCTTTCAAGTTGGGAAGAGTTACGAGTGGCAAAATAAATTCCTCTGACGTCGCTAGTCAATTTCCACCGCTACCGTATGTCGCCTTAGACCAGCCAACCTCTCCCATCCTTCCACTGTCCCCACTCCCCTCAACCTCTCGCTACAATCTTAACCAAAGTACCGCTAGTATTCTTATGAATTTCGTCTCGCAACATCCCAGAGCTCTGCACGTCTGTCATATAAACGTGCAAAGTTTATTAGCAGCCAACCGAATGGACGAGAAGGTAGAAATACTCACCCCAACTGTTTTCCATGTCCCACCAGTGTCTGAGTCATTATTAACAGATAATAGCCAGTCTTCTTTGTGGCATCTTGAACGGATATGAGCACACTCAGAAACGAAATAGAGGGGTATGTGGCTATTTCCTAACCAGCCTCAAACCTAAGTTGTTAGGTCGTTCACCAAGCAGGTATGAGGGGAAACCAGAATACATCAGTGGCGGTAGGCTCTCAGGAGCACATGAGCACGTGAACACCCAGTTCAAATGCATATTCAACGCATTCATGAATAATTCAAAATTGTTTCCTTTGTTTATACCTGATTTCGTCAATCGATCGAAAGTATTCGACTTATATCGAAGCTCCGGTACACTGACAGCTGTTCGTTTCGACTGACAATGCAGAGAGCACACTCGAGATTTTGCTACGGGCCTGAAGACTATACGCATCCGCATGGTGATGACGTCATCCACAGATATCTCCACAAGCGAGGAGCACGGTAAGGTATGTGCCTGTCAGTCTACAACTAGCCTCAAACAATTGATAGTATTACAGTTGATCACAAGGGTCCACCACCTCACCTGTTACTGTTGGCTACAGCTCCCAGAAGTTACTATTGCATTATATTACCGGAAGATTTCGCTAATAGGTAATTCTGAACAGGGTTCGTAATCACGGGAAAATATTTGCTTTATATTGTGGGCGGAGAACTGTTTCGATTTCAATTCATTTTAGTACTGGTAAATGTGATAATTGCACGCACAATGTTTGTGCTTGTTGTCATACTTACGTAGACTTCGTGCTACGTAAGTCCGAGAATTATGTTCGCATCTGTTAATATTCGCTACAATACAACATTGTATCAATGTTGCTGTGAATTTTACTTTTACCGAGCTAAGTACTGAACCTGCCAACTTGGAGTCAGAAATCCGTCTGAGCCACTCAGCCGGGCAGTTGAATTTTAGTCTTGTTGTTCACTCACTGATTCGTCTCTGAAAAATGCACCCTCGGTTATAGGGGTTCTAAAATAATGAGTGGAGAAGCAACCGTACAAGGAACTTTTAGTGAAATGATTTAAATAAGTTATTTTGTACTGATTTGTATTCTACTTTGGTGTATTTGAAAACACATTTTGTTTTGAACCCCCTGAAAATTTTGTCACAAGCCACCACTGGAATACATGTTTGTAGAAGTAACAACGAATGAAGAATGAAAGCCCTTGTAGGAGTAGTTTACACATAGAGTTAGTAAATAAGGTACACTAGAGGTAGCATTGGCGCCACCGTCTACGAGAGAATCACTGTAGCGAGCGGAGCGTGATGAAATCGCAGCTGTTTGGCCAAAAGCTCACTCCGCTGTACTCATCAACGTAAACAGGGAACCTTTAAAACTGTGTGGATGTAGATAAGGTTTAAAATTCTTACATGTAAACATTCTCAGACACTACAGCGTCGGTAATTTGGTCTCACCTTTATAAATCCTATCAAAACCATGTGGAGAAAATTCAAAAACATTTCTTACGTTATCTTTACTTAAAAAGATATAACAGGTTTGTCCCTAGCGTCATAATTCACAATAAAAATCTCCTGAAAAATTTAACTTCACTTCATTATTAAATAGACGTATAATAAATTATCAAAAATACCTCCATTGAGTTATCAATAATGTGGTACAAAACAGTTACTTTCTACAACAATTCTCGTTCAATACACGGAAAGGCAGTTTAAGACACAGATATATCTTGTTTTTCCGATTTCTAAAACAGCGTTTTATAGAAGCTCACACCTGTTCAGAATGTGCACTACATATAACGTCACAGTTCATAAATTTCCTGATTTTGATTTAGACTTTGCTGTTAGATACACATATTATGTAAAATTATTGAAGAAGGTACACAGTTTAAGTAATGGTCGCACTATGCTGGGCACTTCGAGTTCAGTTAAAGCAATATTTCTTGTCGTGACCTACCTGTCCTGTGAGACGTTCTAGTAGGTTGGTCACCAGGCCGTTGGAGTTGACGTATTACATGTGCTGCCGAGCGGAAAGTAGGGAAGTAATTGTAGGTGCGACTCTGTCCAGCAACTCCCGAAATAAAAGATAATTTAACCTCAATGTCCTTTATTATCCAGGACGACTATGTCTAATATATACGATATATTTACAAGTTTAAATATGTCGATCTGAGGAGAGAGCTTGTTTCACGCGTCTACCCTACGGCTATATCCGCCTTCTGCCCTGCGGCATGTATGTACAATTTTACTGACACGATTAACTGCTCGAAAGAGCCTAGTCTTTGAGAGTACGAATTACTGGTCGAGAGAAAGCCCCGTGCCATCTTGGCTTAGGGTTATATCTGCTCTCCTTGAAGCAAAGGTCGAACCCTTCCCACTACCTTGGGGGTTGGGTCTTATGGGCGTTACTTAGCTGCTCACCTTGTATGTGGCGCCCTCAACTACTATTCTCCACTAATTGTCACAGTAGGTGCTGCTCTCTGAGCACTACTGTCTCTGTCCTACTTTGCACTCTTATTTCCTTGTCTTTCTTAGTGCAGCTGTACTGACTTTGTTTCCTTTGCCGGCGGGACGCCCGGCTCACATAAGAACTCTGTTTGTCGATACACAAGTAAACATCCGTTGTTGTCAACATGTTTTCGTAGGCGCATTTCCAATGCTCCCTGCCTGGCTAAGGTTCTGTAACTTACTGAAAGATTCCTTCTTCTTTCTAATTATTAAATCTGACTATAATTACCATACAAATATTCTGATACTACAAGGTGTACTGTATTACTGATTATTGCTCTAATATTATTATAATTACCATACAAATATTCTGATACTACAAGGTGTACTGTATTACTGATTATTACTCTAATATTTGTTTTATTTCCCTTGACACCTTGAGATCGATTCTCGGCTGCGTATCCCCACTGCTCTTCATCTGTCAGTCCGCCGGCTCGAGCCACTGAGAAAGTCAGTACACGACAACCTGAAGGTATGCCCTATAAGTGTATATATGTACTATATTTATACTTATTTCTTGGTTAGTTTGTGCTTCATTTTAGTGTTTTATTTCTTTATTTGTACTTAATATTTAGTGTGATATTCATGCCGTTCGCCACAACTCATCTCTTACCAAACATATATATTTCATGCCTTACTTTCCATGATTTTCTTTTTATATGTTAGTTGCTTTAACTGGTGTCAGTTTAAGATTAGAGTTATTTCTTTTGTAGATACTAATTCTTAGTTTATTTTATGTTTCTCTATTTCTACTTTTATCTTATTAATTTTCAGATATTAAGTATTTTAGGTCATAAGTCCACTTCGAACTTGAAAAAATATTAATGCGCTGTAAATTCCGTTTGCTACTTATTAATAATGTTGTACACTTTTGTGTTTAGATACTAAGTTCTTTCTGACATGTGTTATTTTTAATAATTAATGTATAGTGACTAAGCCACCTGTAATTGGAGAAACATCCCTGTTTGTGGTATGAAATAAATAAATGTGAAATAAATTAATTGTCACTAAAGGTACAGGAGCGGATGAAATTAATGTCTCTTTAAAACGATCCGTACTTTTGAAAGATTGTAAGAAAACTTTCTTTAAAAGAAAACATGAAAGCAAATTCAGCTGATTCAACATATAGCAAAATTCTCCTTGATGTTGGAGAGGAGAAGTGTCCAGAAGTGAATGATACTCATGATGAAGAACTACCTCACGGTCTTTTTCAGGTTGTGGCGGACATTGAAACTTTAATAAATAGTTTTTACGATGTTGTTCACTTCTCAATATAAAAGGTGATTCGTGTTTGTGTGAAAGATCAGTTTTATCACCAATGAATGACCAGGCCACTGAGCTTAATCAGCGCTTTATAGATAAGCTTCCTGGCGAATCACAAACATACCTTTCCATCAATATAGATTGTAATCCGGATGAAAATGAAAATCTACAGCCTGTTTCCAGTCATTCGACCGGGTCAGGAATGGAATGAATGAAGCCTCCATCTATCGCCGAGGATAGGAATTATGCCGGCTGTCGAAGTCTGTCGCACTCCTCCGGGGCAATGATTAATGCCTGAGAGATGGAATGAAGTGATATTGGAGAGTGTTGCTGGAATGAAATATGACAGCGAAAACTGGAACACCCGGAGAAAAACCTGTCCCGCCTCCGCTTTCTCCAGCACAAATGTCACATGGAATGACCGGGACTTGAAGCACGGAACCGAGCGGTGAGAGGTCGGCGCGCTGCCGCCTGAGCCACGGAGGCTATTTTCAATTCGGATGAAGCTGTTAATTATGCAACAGAATTTTTAAACTGTATAATTGTGCCTGGTGTACCTCCCTCACAAACTAGAACTTAGTATTGGTGTGCCCATCATACTACTCCGTAATTTATACCCACCAAAACTTTGCAATGGTACTTTGCAAAGAAACGTTATAGAAGGTTGTATAATACCCGGATGCGGAAAAGTTGAGATGGTGTTTATATTACGGATTCCCACCATACCGTCAAATTTTCCCTTTGATTTCAAAAGACTGCAGTTTCCTATCAATATCAGCTTTTGCTATGGCAATCAACAAGTCCTATGGGCAAACATTGAGCATAGCTGACATATATTTAACTAAGGGTTGCTTTACACATGGGCAGCTATACGTAGCATGTTTACGAGCGAGGGATGCCACTACTGTTATTGTTTTAGCCCAAGGAAGTCGTACACCGGTCACTGCATATAAAGAGATTTTCCAATGAGATTAAAACGAAAATGCAAACAAAAATTCAAAGTACTTCAATAGTTGACAAGGAAGCTTTATAAGGCAAACAGAGAACTCAACGCGTTCGAAGTCGCGGCCACACTTATTAAAAATTAAAGTACTGTAATTCATTCGATTTACCTGCGTCGATGTGCGTTAATAAATTTAAATGTTTTATTCTGATGTTAAATAAATAGTTTAAAACATCGAACGGCTGAATTAATAAACGCGGATGAAGCCGCGGGTACATACTAGTTGTTATAAATATGATGTAAACTGATTTCATCCATTATTGTAGACCTTTGTGAATACTGGGGAGTTGAAAATTTCTTAAGATTTCTCGACAAATATCACACACGGAAATCGTTGATTTGCTTGTAAGGAGGTCAGTTAATGGGTGCAATATTGCAAAAACAGGAAGATTATGGCAAGGAAGAAGTAGAGTGCGCAAACGACATCACAAGTGACAGGAAAATGGGAACGATCTATTTTACACAATATCACGGTGAAAATTTTCAGTTTTGTGCGGAGTAAAATTACAAATATTACAAGTTTGTTAACGGAAGTTGAGACATTCATTAGTTACAAGAACATGGTACACAGATCCATTATTTTTTTTCATTTTATCATCTTTTATAAATCTTGTGTCCAAATTTGTTTTTAAACGTTATATGTAGTGAGACCTGTCTTCGGCTTTTTTCTCTTATTTTATAGTTTGGCACTTAGAACCTTCTTAAATTATAGTATTCAGTTATTGATATCAACTGCAATTTGTACCTCCATAGACTCAGTGTAATGTTTATTTATTACATCCGTTAACCGTCCAAGTGTTGGTTCTTCCCTCGGGCTCATTGGGGTATCCCGCCCCTATCACCTCACGTGAGCCTGAGACATTTGGTCGGGGAGGAGGACCAGTACAACGCCAAGATGACCTCACCTGCTAACATGAACATGGGCCTTGTGTGTGATTGGAGGGTGGGGGGGGGGGGTTTGGCAAGAAAGAGGGAAGGAAACGATCGTATCCTTAAATAAGGTAGCATCCGGCTTTTTTCTGGAGGGGAAGTGGGAAACCACTTCGAGAATTGCTGAGGTACGAATAGAACCCCCCTCTACTAAGTTGACCTCCCGAAGGTGAGCGGAGCTCTTTCCACTCTTCGTACCCGGGCCTCCGTGGGTGGCAGCTAATCACGCTAAGCACTACAGCACAAAGGCGGACAGTATAGTTTTTATATGCTTTGATTGCATACCTAAGTATCTCTTATCGCTTAGTTATGAACTATCTACCCTTTTGTGACAGTCATTTTACCTCAGTTTTTACTTTAAATCTTCAGTAAACCAAATGGGATATTCCCTTGTTTTACTGCAGCGCAGTCCAGACCCGCACACTGGCGGTAAGGCCACAATCATTGATAAATTTAATAGATTATATAGTGCGGTTCGAGTGTTGGTCATACTGATGAATTATTTTAAGAAAAATAATTTGGTACCTCGTGCCGAATGCAAGTACCCTTTGCGAGGCGGTGTTCCTAAATCTGCACACAGCTTGCGCAACAAGTCCACTGTATTACTTAGCAGCTATCAGTGCCAACAAATCAGCATCAAACGCAACCGTACCTTGGTATGAATTATAGATTCAAAAGGATGCCTCAGTATAACCAACACTCTGTCGCTCACATATCCGGTTCTGTTTTTTCCAAACACCCGTTATAGGCATCCTTAAGGTGATTTGATATAATGTGAGAATTTTCACGTGGGACAAAAATTACCTTTCTCCAGGTCAGAGAGAGGGCATTACCCTCACGGCGGCCTGCCACTCTCCTTCAGGGAGAGGGAATGAAACGTTTTGTTGATCATGAAATGTCATTGCCGGTCTGAGCGGCTGAGACGGTTCAGGAGCTGGCCTTCTGACCCCAACTTGGTAGGTTCGATCCTGGCTCAGTCCGGTGGTACGTGAAGGTGCTCAAATACGTCAGTCTCGTGTCGGTAGATTTACTGGCACGGAAAAGAACTCCTGCGGGACTAAATTCCGGCACTTCGGCGTATCAGAAAACCGTAAAAGTATTTAGTAGGACATAAAGCAAATAATATATTATTGTATTACTAGCAAATGTACCCGTGCTTCGCTACGGTAGTCTATACTGTATACGGATATCTAAGTAAATTACTGTACATGCAGGGCATAAGATCTTTTTTTAAATTCCATGTCTCTGAGCGTTATCCGAGAAATAGCATAGGGAGGTCCACATACGTTGCTTCTAATGTAAAGAACGAGTTGCGGAGTTGTGATGATAACGGCAGGTCCAATAACCTACTGCCATTCGCAGTCGATTTGGGAATTTCATTATAATGACGGGCCCCATTGCCTGCTGCGCACTCACAATATATTTGGGGAGATTTCGTTGCAACGACAGGCCCCATTTCGTACTTCCAAACAGATAACCATCGAGGAATTTTTATTATAATTGCAGACACCTTCCCTACAGCCAGTCAAACTTGAGTTGTATTGTTATCAATATAATGACAGACCCCTTTTCCTAATGCAAGTCAGCTTACTGCCACTCACACCGAGTTGGTGAGTTTCCATTATAATAGCAGGCCACTATACCTAACGTCAAGCAAATTTTAGATGGGTAAATTTGTTTATAATGGCGAGCACCCTAGCCTACTACCAAGCACAATCGGGTAAAGGAGTTTTGAAAAAAAATTGCTTGTTCCCTAGCCTTCTGCCAGTCAAATCGAGAAGGAAAATATTCATTATAATGGCACACAGGAGTCGGAGAAAGACCCCATTCATACTGCCAGTTAAATTCGATGTGGGGAGTATTGATTAAAGTAGCAGACGCCCTCCTGCTGAGAGTCATTATCAATTTGTAAAGTATTAATTACAAAGGCACGCCCACCCTTTCTGGATCGCTACAAATCGACTTCAGTGAATAAATATAGATCGACATACGAAAGTATAGGAAATTTTACCTTCATTTGAAGATTAACTGCTCTAAAAGGTACATCATATCGACAAAAGGATTGTAGGCCATCGATAAGACGCCATTATATAACGGTATAAATGGCTGGTCCTGTGATATGTTCTCGTATCTCATCTATTTATGGGTAAGATTGAGTTAGAAAGGTTGACTACGGTGAAATTTTGGTAAGATTTCCTCACAATGAATTACTTTTGGGACACATATGTGACAGGTACAAACATAGAATTTGGTACACATATAGCTACTGCGTGGGCCAAGCTTCACGTAGAAGTTAACGATCCTATCTTTCGGATAAGTGAATCAAACTACCAGTTAAACCTGTAAAAAGTGCAAAAAATGCGCACAATCCAGAAATAGTGCCACATTTAACGTATAAGGGATAGAGATACGACAAAATGCCATAGGACCACAGTTGTAGATCACTCCAAATTGAATCGAGAATGTGACATCCGTTTTGTGATACGACTTACCGTTTAGCCACAAAATACTTCAAAAGGAATGTCTGCACCGACTTTAAAATTGCCTCTATATTTCGATATTTTAGAGGTAAAAAAAAAAAAACATTTTAAACATCTCGTAAATTTCCGTCGATTACAGGCTAAAAGCTACAATTTTTCTAAATTTAATTTCTACCTAGTCTGACAGATTGTGCCGCCATCTTGATATAGGGGAGGGGATTAAAAATTAAGACTTAAAGGAAACTTTTAAAGTAGTATAATTGGATGGTTCTGCCGCACCTCCGCCGCCGCACGCCTCCTCCTCCTCCGCCGCCTCCTCCGCCGCCGCCTCCTCCGCCGCCGCCCGCGGGAAATTTGAATTTTGGCGGGAAATTTGAATTTTGGCGCGAGATTTGAATTTGTAAACAAAGCCACGTGCTTTTTGACAGCTGTCATCGACAACAACGCATCGCTAACCTCACTGCTGCCATCTTGACGAGCCTAAACCTCACTAGTGCCAACTTAACCTAACTAGCATGAGGTAAACAAAGCCACGTGTTTTTTGACAGCCACGAGCTTTTTGACAGACAACAACGCATCGCTAACCTCAGTACTGCCATCTTGACGGGCCTAAACCTCAGTAGTGCCAACTTAACCTAACTAGCGCGAGGTAAACAAAGCCACGTGCTTTTTGACAGCCACGTGCTTTTTGACAGATTTGTAAACAAAGCCACGTGCTTTTTGACAGACAACAACGCATCGCTAACCTCAGTACTGCCATCTTGACGGGCCTAAACCTTAGTGGTACCAACTTAACCTAACTAGCGCGTGGTAAACAAAGCCACGTGTTTTTTTGACAGCCACGTGCTTTTTTGACAGCTGTCATCCGCCATCTTTAAACCACAAAGCACTGTGCTGCCCTCTATATCGCAGTAGCTGCAAAATTCGTCACCTGTCATCGGCAGTGCTGCCATCTTGACGGGTCTAAACCTTAGTGCTACCAACTTAACCTAACTAGCGCGAGGTAAACAAAGCCACGTGTTTTTTGACAGCTGTCATCCGCCATCTTTAATCTATAGAGCACAGTGCTGCCCTCTTTAGCTACTTACCTTTGAAATGTGGTGGCGGATAATTTGAAAAATGCTTTTTTGACAGCAGCCATCTTGCATCGCAAACCTCAGTGCTGCCCTCTTTAGCTAGATACCTGTGGTGGCACCGTGCTGCCCTCTATGTGGTGGCGGCAAATTCCACGTGCTCTTGTTTGGTAAACATAGCCACGTGCTTTTTTGACAGCTACTACCCACCATCTTTAATCAACAGAGTATAGTGCTGCCCTCTATGTGGTGGCGGTAAATTCCACGTGCTCTTGTTTGGTAAACATAGCCACGTGCTTTTTTGACAGCTGTCATCCGCCATCTTTGAGCACCGTGCTGCGGGCAATTTTATCACCTATCACCCACCTTTTTGACAGCCGTCATCCACCATCTTTAATCAACAGAGCACAGTGCTGCACTCTATGTGGTGGCGGCAATTTGAAAAAATCTATGTGCTCTTGTTGGGAAACAAAGCCACGTGCTTTTTGACAGCTGTCATTCGCCATCTTTGAGCACTGTGCTGCGGGCAATTTCGTCAGCTGTCATCCGCCATCTTTGAGAACAGTGCTGCACTCTATGTGGTGGTGGTAAATTCCACGTGCTTTACAAACCTATGCGCTTTTCTGACAGCTGTCATCCGCCATCAAAGCATTTAATCCAGAGAGAACAGTGCTCCGCTATCTTTAATCACCGTGCTGCCGGGTGACGGCAAATTCCACGTGCTCTTGTTTGGAAACAAAGCATTTAATCCAGAGAGAACAGTGCTGCCCCGGTGGCGGTAAATTCCACGTGCTGTCATCGGCAGTGCTGCCATCTTGACGGGTCTAAACCTTAGTGCTACCAACTTAACCTCACTAGCTCGAGATAAACAAATCCACGTGCAGCTGTCATCCGCCATCTTTACTCCATAGAGCACAGTGCTGCCCTCTTTAGCTACTTACCTTTGAAATGTGGTACGTCACAGCTGTCATCCGCCATCTTGCATCCGAAACCTCAGTGCTGCACTCTTTAGCTAGATACCTTTGAAATGTAGTGGCGGTAATTTGAGAAATTCTTTATGCTCTTGTTTGGAAACAAAACCACGTGCTTTTTTGACAGCTGTCATCCGCCATCTTTAATCTATAGAGCACAGTGCTGCCCTCTTTAGCTACTTACCTTTGAAATGTGGTGGCGGATAATTTGAAAAATGCTTTTCGACAAGCAGCCATCTTTAATCCAGAGTGCACCGTGCTGCCATCTTTAGTTGAAATGTGGTGGCGGCAAATTCCACGTGCTCTTGTTTGAAAACAAACTCACGTGCTTTTTTGACAGCTACCATCCGCCATCTTTAATCAACAGAGCACAGTGCTGCCCTCTTTAGTTTGAAATGTGGTGGCGGTAAATTCCACGTGCTCTTGTTTGGAAACAAAGCCATGTGCTTTTTTTTGACAGCTGTCATCCGCCATCTTTAATCCAGAGAGCACCGTGCTGCTATCATGCGGGCAATTTCATCACCTGTCATCCGCCATCTTTAATCCACAGAACACCGTGCTGCCCTCTTTACGGCTACTACCTTAAGCATGTAGTAGCGGGCAATTTGAAAAGTTCTGTTAGCTGTCAGCCGCCATCTTTAATCAAGAGTGCACCGTGCTGCCATCTTTAGTTGAAATGTGGTGGCGGCAAATTCCGCGTGCTCTTGTTTAGTAAACAAACTCACGTGCTTTTTTGACAGCTACCATCCGCCATCTTTAATCAACAGAGCATAGTGCTGCCCTCTTTAGTTTGAAATGTGGTGGCGGCAAATTCCACGTGCTCTTGCTTGGTAAACATAGCCACGTGCAGCTGTCATCCGCCATCTTTAATCCAGAGAGCACCGTGCTGCCCTCTTTATCGTAGTAGATGTAAATTCGTCACCTGTCATCCGCAGTGCTGCCATCTTTAGCTAGATACCTTTGAAAAGTGGTGGCGGATAATTTAAAAAGAAAAATTCTACAGCAGCCCTCTCTCGACGCTAATTGCATAAGATGGCGGCTATACATGACTCCTTAAGGGTGCTTACGCAAGATGGCTGCTATACACAGGTTCTTATGAGACGCCCTTGGGATGCTTGCGCAAGATGGCAGTTATACATGGCTCCTTATGAGATACCCTAGGGATGCTTGCGCAAGATAGCGGCTGCTCTTATGGGACGGCTTAAGGGTCCTTGTACAAGATAGCTTGAGACGCCCTAAGGATGCTTGCGCAAGATGGCGGACACAAGATGGCGGCTATACACAACTCCTTATGAGACGCTTTAAGGGTGCTTGCGCAAGATGGTTGCTACTCTTAGCTTAGAGGCTAACGTGTCGTGATAGTTCGATTCATTAAATTTAGGGCTTAAATGCAAAATGTTAAATATATCGAAAACGGTGCACCGTAGAGCAAAACGGACAAAATTTTTCTGCCTAATACCTAGGTTCGCAGTATGAGGAACAAGTAAAACATAGTCTAATGATGGGATCAACGGTTCGGTTCCTACTTAGGCCCTTTGGCATTTGCTCTGTTTTAGCTTGTATTGAAGCGAGTCTTCGTAACATGATCAGGTCTAGCTATGGTAGAGAGTATAACGTACCGTGCAGGTTCGATTCATTAAATTTGGAGGCTTAAATGCAAAATGTTAAATATCTCGAAAACGATGCATCGTAGAGCAAAACGGACAAAATTTTTCCGCCTAATACGTAGGTTCGTAGTATCAGGAACAAGAAAAAACATAGTCTAATGATGAGATCAACGGTTCGATTCCTACTTAAGCCCTTTGCCATTCGCAGCTATCTATTTCTACAAGATGGTGGCTGCTCTTATGAGAAACAAGATGCCTTGAGACGTCCTAGGGATGCTTACGCAAGATGGCAGACACAAAATGGTGACTATACATAGCTCCTTATGAGACGGCCTAGGGGTGCTCGCACAAGATGGCGGCTACTCTTATGAAGAAAGCTAGCTTAGAGGCTACTGCGCAAGATAACAGCTGCTGTTATGCATGTGGTGGAGGGCAATTTGAAATTCTATGTGCTTAATCAACAGAGCACCCTGCTGCCCTCTTTAGCTGAAATGTGGTGGTGGATAATTTGAAAAATTATTTTGACAGCTATCATCTTTAAACAAAGGCGACTATACATAGGCTGTTAAGGCCTTATCATTCTCCTCCTCCTCCTCCTCCTCCTCCTCCTCCCCCTCCTCCTCCTCTACCTCCTCCTCCGCCTCTTATGTCAAGGCATAGCTTTATATCGAACAAGTTTAAACCTGCATCGCGAAGGCAAGCGTGTGCAGCGATAACATTATTGTGCATGTTTAGACTTTCGAAACATAAGAAGAGTAGAATCAAACGCTGTACTCGATACGACATGTGATCAGAACATTGATTGATGCGTTCAGAAAACAAAATAAGTGATCAAGACTAGAATCGAACAATGTACTCAATACATCATGTGTTTAGAATATGTCAGGGGATACGCTTGTTCTAAGAAGATCAGACTGAAACATAACAAGACTAGAATAGAACACTGTAATCGATGTTGTTAACTTCAACATGTGATCAGAACATTGATTGATGTGTTCAGAACACAAAATAAGTGATCATGACTAGAATCGAACACTGTACTCGATACAACATGTGATTAGAACATTGATCGATGTGTTCAGAACACGAAATAAGTGATCAAGACTAGAATCGAACACTGTACTCAATACAACATGTGTTTAGAACATGTTAGGGGGTACCCTTGTTCTAAGAAGATCAGAATGAAACATAACAAGACTAGAATCGAACACTGTAATCGATGTTGTTAACCTCAACATATGATCAGAACATTGTTTGATGTGTTCAGAGCAAAAGTACAATTTTGATGATTTGCGCAGCTAACTCGCTCGGTAAACGATATAGCCAAAGTATATCTTCAAATTATTTACCTTCCATCATTCGTCTTGTGTGTAAAAATCAGTCGAACATGTTATCGCATAAACATGGCTGAAAAAAAATCGTGATAGGGTATGGAACCCAGGGGTTACATCTTATCAGAAGGGCAAAAAGGATGAAAGGACTCTTCCTCCTCCTTACCGCACATTCCTTGGCTAAAGGGCTAATGGGCTAAAGGGCTAATGGGCTAAAGGGCTAAAGGGCTAATGGGCTAAAGGGCTAAAGGGCTAAAGGTGCAACAACCTCATCGATCGCTATCAGCAAGAACGCTTGTACTTTGTTAAGTGTAGAAAATTAATCTTTATTGGTAAATGGTTTTATGTTCAGAACAAGGAATGGAACCTAGGGGTTACGTCTTACCTAATAAAATCCCCGAGGTGCGATGAGTTACGTTTTTCGAACTAGTGTTTGGAACACTGAACTTTTCAAGATGGCAAGAGTGAGGTTAGCAATGTTCTGTTGTTGGATTTTAAATTCCGCGCTACAACATGCATAAGGTGGCAGCCCTTGAGGTTTACTCCCGTAAAGATGGCAAGAGTGAGGTTAGCAATGTTCCGTTGTTGGATTTTTAAAATTCCCCGCTATAACATGCAAAAGGTGGCAGCCTTGAGGTTTACCGCCGTAAAGATGGCAGCAGTGAGGTTAGCGACGCTCCATTGTCCTTCAAAGTGAGGTTAGGGTTCGTCAAGAAGACAGCTGTCAAAAAAGCACGTGGCTATGTTTACCAAACAAGAGCACGTGGTCGTGATGTCACGGTCACGTAGTATGCTGCCTCAGCATGCAAAGTTCAATGTCTACACCTACGTAGTTAACACTCTGCTATGTTCACAAGATTTTTATACATCACTATTCTTTATGCTTTAAGTTCATTCACATAGGCTATGCTAAGATAGCAGCACAAACACATGCGAACTTTGTACATTCTAATGGAATAAGTTTAGTACTGTGTGCGTCATGGATACGTGATGTGTGCACGCATTTAATCTTGACTATACGTAATGCTGCTGCTTTGTTTACAAGATTTTTATACATTGCTATTCTTTATGCTTTAAGTTCGTGCACGCACAAGCGATACTCGTACGCTCTAGCAGGAGAAGTTTAGTACGATATTCGATACATACATTATCGATAGGTGATGTGTACACGCTTTAGAACATAGCTCATCTTTATGCTTTAAGTTCGTGCACATGGGTTAGGGATACACAAAAGCGATTGCTACATGCTCTAGCGGAAGAAGTCTAGTACGATAGTAGATGCATGTAAAATCGATAGGTTATGCTAAGATAGCAGCACACTTACATGATTTTAGCACAATCTAGTGGGAAAAGTTTAGTATGATAGTCGTTTCGTGCAAAATCATTAGGTAATGTGTAAACGCTTCGAAACAAGGCTATTCTTTGTACTTTAAGTTCATGCGTACAGGTTATGCTAAGATAGCGGCACAATCTAGCGCAAGAAGTTTAGTACGAGAGTCGATGTATGTAAAATCGATAAGTAATGAGTACACGCTTTAAAACATGGTTATTCTTCGTACTTTCAGTTCATGCATCTTAGTTATGCTAAGATAGCAGCACAATCTAGCGGAAGAAGTTTAGTACGATATTTGTTGCATGCAAATCGATAGGTGATGTGTACACACTTTGAAACATGGCTATTCTTTTTACTTTAAGGTCATGCGTATAGGTTATGCTAGGATAGCAGCACAATCTAGCGGGAGGAGATTAGTACGAGAGTCAATGCATGCAAAATCCATAGGTAATGTGTACATGCTTTGAAACATGGCTATTCTTTGTACTTTTAAGTTCATGTGTATAAGTTATGCTAAGATGCCAGCACAATCTAGCGGAAGAAGTTTAGTACGAGAGTCAATGCATGCAAAATCGATAGGTAATGTGTACACGCTTTGAAACATGGCTATTCTTTGTACCTTAAGGCCATGCGTATAGGTTATGCTAAGATACCAGCACAATCTAGCGGAAGAAGTTTAGTACGAGAGTCGATGCTTGTAAAATCGATAGGTAATGTGTACACACTTTGAAACATGGCTATTCTTTTTACTTTAAGGTCATGCGTATTGGTTATGCTAAGATAGCAGCACGATCTAGCGGAAGGAGTTTAGTACGAGAGTCAATACATGCAAATTCGATAGTTGATGTGTACACGCTTTGAAACATGACTAATCATTGTACTTTAAGTTCATTGGTATAGGTTATGCTAAGATAGCAGCACAATCTAGCGGAATAAATTTAGTACGAGATTTGATGCATGCAAAATCAATAAGTAATGTGTACACGCTTTGAAACATGGCTATTCTTTGTACTTTAAGTTCATGCGTACAGGTTATGCTAAGATAGCAGCACAACCTAGCGGAAGAAGTTTAGTACAATATTTGTTGCATGCAAAGTCGATAGGTAATGTGTACACACTTTGAAACATGGCTATTCTTTTTACTTTAAGGTCATGCGTATTGGTTATGCTAAGATAGCAGCACGATCTAGCGGAAGGAGTTTAGTACGAGAGTCAATACATGCAAATTCGATAGTTGATGTGTACGCGCTTTGAAACATGGCTATTCTTTGTACTTTTAAGTTCATGTGTATAAGTTATGCTAAGATACCAGCACAATCTAGCGGACGAAGTTCAGTACGAGATTCGATGCATGCAAAATCGATAGGTGATGTGTACACACCTTTTTACTTTAAGGTCATGCGTATAGGTTGTGTTAAGATAGCAGCACAATCTAGCGGAAGGAGTTTAGTACGATATTTGATGCATGCAAAATCAATAAGTAATGTGTACACGCTTTGAAACATGGCTATTCTTTCTACTTTTAAGTTCATGTGTATAAGTTATGCTAAGATAGCAGTACAATCTAGAAGAAGAAGTTTAGTACGATATTTGTTGCATGCAAAATCAATAAGTAATGTGTACACGCTTTGAGACATAGCTATTCTCTGTACTTTAAGTTCATGCGTATAAGTTATGCTAAGATAGCAGCACAATCTACCTGCAGAAGTTTAGTACGAGAGTCGATACATGCAAAGTCGATAGGTAATGTGTACACGCTTTAAAACATGGTTATTCTTCGTACTTTCAGTTCATGCATCTTAGTCATGCTAACATAGCAGCACAATCTAGCGGAAGAAGTTTAGTACGAGAGTCGATGCGTGCAAAATCGATAGGTAATGTGTACACGCTTTGAAACATGGCTATTCATTGTACTTTAAAGTCATGCTAAGATAGCAGCACGATCTAGCGGATGAAGTTTAGTTCGATGGTCGATGTATGTAAAATCGATAGGTGATGTGTACACGCTTTGAAACATAGCAATTCATACTGCTGCTCTGTTCCCAAGACTTTTAAGAATAGCTAATCCTAATGCTGCTCTTAGCGACGTCGAGCTAAGGATTGATTACGTGACCGTGATGTCACGATCACGTGCTCTTGTTTGGTAAACATAGCCACGTGCTTTTTTGACAGCTGTCTTCTTGACAAACCCTAACCTCACTTTGAAGGACAATGGAGCGTCGCTAACCTCACTGCTGCCATCTTTACGGCGGTAAATCTCAAGGCTGCCACCTTTTGCATGTTATAGCGGGGAATTTTAAAAATCCAACAACGGAACATTGCTAACCTCACTCTTGCCATCTTTACGGGAGTAAACCTCAAGGGCTGCCACCTTATGCATGTTGTAGCGCGGAATTTAAAATCCAACAACAGAACATTGCTAACCTCACTCTTGCCATCTTGAAAAGTTCAGTGTTCCAAACACTAGTTCGAAAAACGTAACTCATCGCACCTCGGGGATTTTATTAGGTAAGACGTAACCCCTAGGTTCCATTCCTTGTTCTGAACATAAAACCATTTACCAATAAAGATTAATTTTCTACACTTAACAAAGTACAAGCGTTCTTGCTGATAGCGATCGATGAGGTTGTTGCACCTTTAGCCCTTTAGCCCTTTAGCCCATTAGCCCTTTAGCCCTTTAGCCCATTAGCCCTTTAGCCCATTAGCCCTTTAGCCAAGGAATGTGCGGTAAGGAGGAGGAAGAGTCCTTTCATCCTTTTTGCCCTTCTGATAAGATGTAACCCCTGGGTTCCATACCCTATCACGATTTTTTTTCAGCCATGTTTATGCGATAACTTGTTCGACTGATTTTTACACACAAGACGAATGATGGAAGGTAAATAATTTGAAGATATACTTTGGCTATATCGTTTACCGAGCGAGTTAGCTGCGCAAATCATCAAAATTGTACTTTTGCTCTGAACACATCAAACAATGTTCTGATCATATGTTGAGGTTAACAACATCGATTACAGTGTTCGATTCTAGTCTTGTTATGTTTCATTCTGATCTTCTTAGAACAAGGGTACCCCCTAACATGTTCTAAACACATGTTGTATTGAGTACAGTGTTCGATTCTAGTCTTGATCACTTATTTCGTGTTCTGAACACATCGATCAATGTTCTGATCACATGTTGTATCGAGTACAGTGTTCGATTCTAGTCATGATCACTTATTTTGTGTTCTGAACACATCAATCAATGTTCTGATCACATGTTGAAGTTAACAACATCGATTACAGTGTTCTATTCCAGTCTTGTTATGTTTCAATCTGATCTTCTTAGAACAAGCGTATCCCCTGACATATTCTAAACACATGATGTATTGAGTACATTGTTCGATTCTAGTCTTGATCACTTATTTTGTTTTCTGAACGCATCAATCAATGTTCTGATCACATGTCGTATCGAGTACAGCGTTTGATTCTACTCTTCTTATGTTTCGAAAGTCTAAACATGCACAATAATGTTATCGCTGCACACGCTTGCCTTCGCGATGCAGGTTTAAACTTGTTCGATATAAAGCTATGCCTTGACATAAGAGGCGGAGGAGGAGGTAGAGAAGGAGGAGGAGGAGGGGGAGGAGGAGGAGGAGGAGGAGGAGAATGATAAGGCCTTAACAGCCTATGTATAGTCGCCTTTGTTTAAAGATGATAGCTGTCAAAATAATTTTTCAAATTATCCACCACCACATTTCAGCTAAAGAGGGCAGCAGGGTGCTCTGTTGATTAAGCACATAGAATTTCAAATTGCCCTCCACCACATGCATAACAGCAGCTGTTATCTTGCGCAGTAGCCTCTAAGCTAGCTTTCTTCATAAGAGTAGCCGCCATCTTGTGCGAGCACCCCTAGGCCGTCTCATAAGGAGCTATGTATAGTCACCATTTTGTGTCTGCCATCTTGCGTAAGCATCCCTAGGACGTCTCAAGGCATCTTGTTTCTCATAAGAGCAGCCACCATCTTGTAGAAATAGATAGCTGCGAATGGCAAAGGGCTTAAGTAGGAATCGAACCGTTGATCTCATCATTAGACTATGTTTTTTCTTGTTCCTGATACTACGAACCTACGTATTAGGCGGAAAAATTTTGTCCGTTTTGCTCTACGATGCATCGTTTTCGAGATATTTAACATTTTGCATTTAAGCCTCCAAATTTAATGAATCGAACCTGCACGGTACGTTATACTCTCTACCATAGCTAGACCTGATCATGTTACGAAGACTCGCTTCAATACAAGCTAAAACAGAGCAAATGCCAAAGGGCCTAAGTAGGAACCGAACCGTTGATCCCATCATTAGACTATGTTTTACTTGTTCCTCATACTGCGAACCTAGGTATTAGGCAGAAAAATTTTGTCCGTTTTGCTCTACGGTGCACCGTTTTCGATATATTTAACATTTTGCATTTAAGCCCTAAATTTAATGAATCGAACTATCACGACACGTTAGCCTCTAAGCTAAGAGTAGCAACCATCTTGCGCAAGCACCCTTAAAGCGTCTCATAAGGAGTTGTGTATAGCCGCCATCTTGTGTCCGCCATCTTGCGCAAGCATCCTTAGGGCGTCTCAAGCTATCTTGTACAAGGACCCTTAAGCCGTCCCATAAGAGCAGCCGCTATCTTGCGCAAGCATCCCTAGAGTATCTCATAAGGAGCCATGTATAACTGCCATCTTGCGCAAGCATCCCAAGGGCGTCTCATAAGAACCTGTGTATAGCAGCCATCTTGCGTAAGCACCCTTAAGGAGTCATGTATAGCCGCCATCTTATGCAATTAGCGTCGAGAGAGGGCTGCTGTAGAATTTTTCTTTTTAAATTATCCGCCACCACTTTTCAAAGGTATCTAGCTAAGGATGGCAGCACTGCGGATGACAGGTGACGAATTTACATCTACTACGATAAAGAGGGCAGCACGGTGCTCTCTGGATTAAAGATGGCGGATGACAGCTGCACGTGGCTATGTTTACCAAGCAAGAGCACGTGGAATTTGCCGCCACCACATTTCAAACTAAAGAGGGCAGCACTATGCCCTGTTGATTAAAGATGGCGGATGGTAGCTGTCAAAAAAGCACGTGAGTTTGTTTACTAAACAAGAGCACGCGGAATTTGCCGCCACCACATTTCAACTAAAGATGGCAGCACGGTGCACTCTTGATTAAAGATGGCGGCTGACAGCTAACAGAACTTTTCAAATTGCCCGCTACTACATGCTTAAGGTAGTAGCCGTAAAGAGGGCAGCACGGTGTTCTGTGGATTAAAGATGGCGGATGACAGGTGATGAAATTGCCCGCATGATAGCAGCACGGTGCTCTCTGGATTAAAGATGGCGGATGACAGCTGTCAAAAAAAGCACATGGCTTTGTTTCCAAACAAGAGCACGTGGAATTTACCGCCACCACATTTCAAACTAAAGAGGGCAGCACTGTGCTCTGTTGATTAAAGATGGCGGATGGTAGCTGTCAAAAAAGCACGTGAGTTTGTTTTCAAACAAGAGCACGTGGAATTTGCCGCCACCACATTTCAACTAAAGATGGCAGCACGGTGCACTCTGGATTAAAGATGGCTGCTTGTCGAAAAGCATTTTTCAAATTATCCGCCACCACATTTCAAAGGTAAGTAGCTAAAGAGGGCAGCACTGTGCTCTATAGATTAAAGATGGCGGATGACAGCTATCAAAAAGCACGTGGCTGTCAAAAAGCACGTGGATTTGTTTATCTCGAGCTAGTGAGGTTAAGTTGGTAGCACTAAGGTTTAGACCCGTCAAGATGGCAGCACTGCCGATGACAGCACGTGGAATTTACCGCCACCGGGGCAGCACTGTTCTCTCTGGATTAAATGCTTTGTTTCCAAACAAGAGCACGTGGAATTTGCCGTCACCCGGCAGCACGGTGATTAAAGATAGCGGAGCACTGTTCTCTCTGGATTAAATGCTTTGATGGCGGATGACAGCTGTCAGAAAAGCGCATAGGTTTGTAAAGCACGTGGAATTTACCACCACCACATAGAGTGCAGCACTGTTCTCAAAGATGGCGGATGACAGCTGACGAAATTGCCCGCAGCACAGTGCTCAAAGATGGCGAATGACAGCTGTCAAAAAGCACGTGGCTTTGTTTCCCAACAAGAGCACATAGATTTTTTCAAATTGCCGCCACCACATAGAGTGCAGCACTGTGCTCTGTTGATTAAAGATGGTGGATGACGGCTGTCAAAAAGGTGGGTGATAGGTGATGAAATTGCCCGCAGCACGGTGCTCAAAGATGGCGGATGACAGCTGTCAAAAAAGCACGTGGCTATGTTTACCAAACAAGAGCACGTGGAATTTACCGCCACCACATAGAGGGCAGCACTATACTCTGTTGATTAAAGATGGTGGGTAGTAGCTGTCAAAAAAGCACGTGGCTATGTTTACCAAACAAGAGCACGTGGAATTTGCCGCCACCACATAGAGGGCAGCACGGTGCCACCACAGGTATCTAGCTAAAGAGGGCAGCACTGAGGTTTGCGATGCAAGATGGCTGCTGTCAAAAAAGCATTTTTCAAATTATCCGCCACCACATTTCAAAGGTAAGTAGCTAAAGAGGGCAGCACTGTGCTCTATAGATTAAAGATGGCGGATGACAGCTGTCAAAAAACACGTGGCTTTGTTTACCTCGCGCTAGTTAGGTTAAGTTGGTAGCACTAAGGTTTAGACCCGTCAAGATGGCAGCACTGCCGATGACAGGTGACGAATTTTGCAGCTACTGCGATATAGAGGGCAGCACAGTGCTTTGTGGTTTAAAGATGGCGGATGACAGCTGTCAAAAAAGCACGTGGCTGTCAAAAAAACACGTGGCTTTGTTTACCACGCGCTAGTTAGGTTAAGTTGGTACCACTAAGGTTTAGGCCCGTCAAGATGGCAGTACTGAGGTTAGCGATGCGTTGTTGTCTGTCAAAAAGCACGTGGCTTTGTTTACAAATCTGTCAAAAAGCACGTGGCTGTCAAAAAGCACGTGGCTTTGTTTACCTCGCGCTAGTTAGGTTAAGTTGGCACTACTGAGGTTTAGGCCCGTCAAGATGGCAGTACTGAGGTTAGCGATGCGTTGTTGTCTGTCAAAAAGCTCGTGGCTGTCAAAAAACACGTGGCTTTGTTTACCTCATGCTAGTTAGGTTAAGTTGGCACTAGTGAGGTTTAGGCCCGTCAAGATGGCAGCAGTGAGGTTAGCGATGCGTTGTTGTCGATGACAGCTGTCAAAAAGCACGTGGCTTTGTTTACAAATTCAAATCTCGCGCCAAAATTCAAATTTCCCGCCAAAATTCAAATTTCCCGCGGGCGGCGGCGGAGGCGGCGGCGGCGGAGGAGGCGGCGGCGGAGGAGGCGGCGGAGGAGGAGGAGGCGGGCGGAGGCGTGCGGCGGCGGAGGTGCGGCAGAACCATCCCATTATACTACTTTTTAAGCCCATGAAACTTATAGGTTGTCGTTTAGGATAATAATATAACCCCCTGTGGGTGGGGGACGCAGACGAAGAATACACCCACGGTGTCCCCTGCCTTTCGTAAGGGGCGACTAAAAGGAGCGACAAATGGATGATTGGATTAGAACCATGAAACTACTTGTAATTATTACCACTACGCGGGGAAGACCATGGGTCGCTACTACTTGCGCGTAGTACCACCATGTTAGGTACCAAATAAGTTTGTGAGTAGTAGCACGCAGGAGAACCGTGCGGTCAGGCTTCTACGGTACCTGCGATTAGTAGCACTATATGAGCGACACCAGGGTTCTGGCTTGCCTATGATTAGTACCCGCTATATAAGGAACACCACGGGATAGTACGAGTTCCTGTGGTTAGTACACTTATGTGATGAAAACCATAGGTTTGCGTTGCCTGTAAATGGCGCCGCTATATGCGAAACAGAGTAGGTCTGTATTACATGTGCGAATTTCATTACCTGTGAGTAGTACCATAATGTGTGGAATACCGCGAGTCTACGATACTATTGATTAGAACGGCACCATGGCAAATACCACGGTTCTACTTCCCAAGCGATAAGTAGCATTATGAGAGGCCGATGACCTATATTTTGGACCCCTTTAGCTTGAAATCATCATCGATTCAGTATTGAGCTATAGAAGAGGTTCCTTGGTCAGTATTACTATTGTTTTCCATCAGTTTCTGAGACTGAGGCATTGCGGGTTGGCTCCACTGATTGTTTTAAATTCATATCCATCCGTTCATTTTTCGTCCTCACGCTTTGAATTCTGGTCAGTGGAGGATTTTGGATTTGTATTTTGTCATTGCATTTCGTCTCATTTCGTACCATCAGGGGCCAATGACCTAGATGATAGGCCCTTAAAACAACAAGCATCATCATCATCATCATCATCAGCATCATCATCATCATGATAAATATATCCGACTGCGTTCTTATGCTGAGCCCCAAATTTGAGACTCCCATCGAGGCACCTCAGAGTATTTTGGAACTTTTCTATTTTTCTAGGGATCCTGAAGTCATCAGCTTCTCTGGTACCAAGTTTTAAGTTTCTAGGATGCCTCGAATTGCCTCATTAATTCATGTCTATTTTCATTTTTATACTTATATATACAATACAGTATACTGCGTATATAGATCGTTCCAAAACGACTTCCATTTATTAATATGGGTTATATTTAACCCCGTTCCCTAGGGGTTCTAGGGGCGACTTGCCCCCACAGTATGTTTTCCAGATAGTAGGTAATATTTGTACGCCTTCCACCCCAAAGCGGGCCGAAATTGACTTTAAAAATATCCTGAGTGACACTATTCATCTCAGCAACTCGAAAAGTGTGGGTTCGACACTATTTTGGATTACTTTTATTTATCACTAACACCTCGCCCCCCACTCCAAAGGGGGCTGAAGTTGGACTTAAAAAATTCCGGAATGTCACCATTCACCTTAGAGACCGCGGAATCTACAGATTCGTCCCTATTTTGGATTTTTTTTATATATCACTCAACCCTCGGACCCACCACTCCAAAGGGGGCTGAAGTCGGACTTTACTAATTTTCGGAGTGTTACTATTCATCTCAGCGACCCCAAAATCAATGGATTCGACGCTATTATCGATTATTTTTATATATCACTCCGCCCTCGCCCCCCTTCATGAAGGGGGCTGACTTGGACTTTTAAAAAATCCGGCGTGTCACATTTCATGTCAGCGAACTCGAAAACTATGCATTCGACACTATTTTCTATTCATTTTATATATAACTCCCCTGACCCCCACCCCTAAGGGTGCTAGGGTTGGCTTACCCCCACAGTGCTCGTCTCCAGATAGTAAGTTATGAGTGTACCAAATTTCTTTGATTTTTCTGCAGTGGTTTAGGAGATGTGTCATTTACATACATACATACATACATACAAACATTCATTTTTATATTTATACATTACTAACAAGGTACCCGTGATTCGCTACCGTATTATACTGACATTTATAACTGAATGCTTAACGTTTTATATATAATCCGCCAAAATTCGCGATCTGACTCGTTTTCTGAGAAATTATGGCAAAGTTCCTCCCAGTTTTCAATCTTTCTTTCCAGCAATCGATTTCGTACTTCCCGAGCTAGGTCCAGATATTCCACCTGGTCAGTTGGGTCCCTAAATCTTTGTCATCTTTTCCTGTAAGCATTTTTAACATGGATCAAATCCTTGAGGAGATCCGGAGTGGTATCGTCTTGGGTGCCTTTGCGGTACTGAACCCGCGACCGGACTGCATTCGTAGTCATTACCCGACCAGGACCCGTTTCCAGCGCAGTCCGCACATTTTGACGACGGTCCAGAACATTATTATTATGATTATTATTATTATTATTATTATTATTATTATTATTATGATTATTATTATTATTATTATTATTATTATTATTATTATTAATGTTCTGTAACCCACAGCAAGATGCAAGCCCGCTACTTGGCGGTAAATTACATCTGCTGCCATTGTCATTGCGGACAATATGATCAGCACCATTGTCGCTCGTTGGCAAGTGCGCGGGATTTCTGGCGATACGAATGATATACTTCCGTGCATTATTGACCTTAATTATAGAGGTGAACAATTGCCCGGTCAATTTCATCCCTATCGTTTATTTCAAATGTGTTTACATTTTTATTTATATGATAGGAGAATCTACTGTAATCTACAACCTCGCCAAAGGAAAATATGGCTCTTGAAAACGAACCCAGGAAAGATTAAAAATGATCGGTTTATGATCAGAATAAGTACATTATGAACAGTAAAATCAATTGGTCTCAACTAATTTTTCACCCCACCGCCGTTAAGTTGATTTACCCCCAAGAATAAAGAAGGCGTGTTTCTTTACGTTTATTTTTTCTTGCTAGTTGCTTTACGTCGCACCGACACAGATAGGTCTTATGGCGACGATGGGATAGGAAAGGCCTAGGAGTTGGAAGTGGCCGTGCCCTTAATTAAGGCACAGCTCCAGTATTTGCCTGGTGTGAAAATGGGAAAATACGGAAAACCATCTTCAGGGCTGCCGACAGTGGGATTCGAACCCAGGATCTCCCGGATGCAAGCTCACGGCTGTGCGCCTCTACGCGAACGGCCAACTCACCCGGTCTCTTTATGTTTAGGGGCGATGACCTTCGATGTTAGGCCCCTATAAACAACAAGCAAGCATCTTTATGTTTAAAGAAGATTCCAAATACCAATGTTCACGCCTGTTTCCTTCAGTTTTGAGATATGAGTATCCCCATAAAAGTAACTCACTTTTTTCACTTCCATTCACACCCGCCCCCCCCCCTGAAGTGAATTTTTCGGGAAAAAATACTTGTTTCTTTAATAGTAAAGGATCTTCTAAATACCAGTTATCACGACTCTAACATCTTCAGTTTTTGAGATATGTGTCCTCATAAAAGGAATTCAACTCCTTTTCACCCCGCCTCCCAAGATGATTTCCCCACCAAAACACGATTTTTTTAAAGGAGATACAAATGCCAATGTTCACGTCTGCAAAATCTTTCCCCTTTGAGGTAATAGCATCTTCAAACAAATATTTCAACTAATTTTTCAATTTCCCTCCCCCCTCGCCTTAAGTGGATTTCTGGAAACAAAAACTACTTATTTCTTTATTTTTAAAGGAGATTTCAAATACCAAATTTCATGTCTGTAACATCTTCAGTTTTGGGATATCAGTATCGTAAATAAGAGAATTCAACCCCTTTTTCATTCACAAGTGTTTTTTCGGAAAACAAAAATTACATGTTTCTTTATTTGTGATAGGGATAAAAATACCATTTTTCATTTCTGTAACATGTTACGTTTTTGAGATATACTGTAGAAATGCTCGTTTTAAAATTTCATCCCCTTTTTAGTTCCCCTTAAGTGGAGCTTCGAAAAACAAATCACCTATGTTTCCTTACTTTTACAGGAGGTTCCAAATACCAATTTTTACGCCTGTAACATTTTACGTTTCTGAGATACACTTATAATCTTTCTAAAAATTCACCCCAATTTGTCACTCCCGTTTAACCCCCATTAATTGGATTTTCCAATAACAAAAAAATACATATTTCGTTGTTTTTAAATGAGATCCCGAATACCAACTTCCAGGTGTGTAATTTCAGTTTCTGAGATATAAGTATCCTCATTAAAGGCATTCAACCGCTTCTTCACCCTTTTTCACCCCCTCCGATTGGGATTTTCCGAAAACAAAAAAAACATGTTTCTTTATTTTTAGAGGAGATTCTAAATTCCAATTTTTAGATCTGTAAACTTTTGAAGTTTTTAGATATAGATACACTCATTTAAAAAATCACCCCCTTTTTACCCCCCCATAATTGGATTTTCCAAAAACAAAAAATACGTGTGTTTCTTTATTTTTAAAAGAGATCCCAAATACAAATTTTCAGGTCTGTAATGTCTTCAGTTTCTGAGATATGAATATCCTCATTAAAGGCATTCAACCAGTTCTTCACCCTTTTTCACCCCTCCTATTGGGATTTTCCGAAAACAAAATTATACGTGTTTCTTTAATTTGAGAGGAAATTCTATATGCCAAATTTTAGATCTGTAAACTTTTAAAGTTTTGAGATATCGATACACTCATTTCAAAAATTCACCCCCTTAGCTACGGAATATCCAAAAATCCTCCCTTAACGAGCACCTTCATTGTAATATAAATGTATCCTCAAAATTTCATTTCTCCATGTCCATGTCGGCGATGATGAATCAGTCAGTCAGTCAGTCAGTCAGTCAGTCAGTCAGTCAGTCAGTCAGTCAGTCAGTCAGTCAGTCAGGACAAGTTATTATATATATATATATATATATATATAGACTAGCAAGATACCCGTGCTTCGCTACGGTATTATACTGAAATTTATAATTGAATGCTTATCGTTTTATATATAACCCGCCGATATTTGCGATCTGACTCGTTTTCTGAGAGATTCCGCCAAAATTCGCGATCTGACTCGTTTTCTAACAGATTACGGCAACGTTCCTCCCACTTTTCGATCTTTCTTCCAGCAATCGATTTCGTACTTCCCGGGCTAGGTCCAGGTATTCCACCTGGTCAGTTGGGTCCCTAAATCTTTGCCATCTTTCCCTATGAGCATTTTTAATATGGATCAAATCCTTGAGGAGATCCGGCGTGGTGTCGCCTTGGGTGCCTTCGCGGTACTGAACCCGCGGCCGGACTGCAATTCGTAGTCATTATCCGTCCAGGACCCGTTTCCAGCTCGGTCCGCACATTTAGACGACGGTCTAGAACATTATTATTATTATTATTATTATTATTATTATTATTATTATTATTATTATTATTATTATTATTATTATTATTATTATTGATTTTCTGGACCCCACAGCAAGATGCAAGACCTCTACTTGGCGGTAATTACATCTGCTGCCATTGTCATTGATGACAGTATGACCAGCACAATTGTCGCCCGTAGGGAAGTGCGCAGGACTTCTGGCGATACGAATGACATACTTCCGTGCATTATTGACCTTATTATAGAGGTGAACAATTGCACGCCCAATCTTATACCTATCGTTTATTTCAAATGTGTTTAAATTTTTATTTATATGCCAGAAGAATCTACTGTAATCTAAGAAGGTTCTCCAAAGGAAAAGATGGCTCTTGAAAACGAACCCAGGAAAGATTAAAAATGATCGGTTTATGATCAGAATAAGTACATTGAAAATCCACAGCCTGTTTCCAGTCATTAAACCGGGTAAGGAATGGAATGAATAAGCCCCCAGCTAGCGGTGAGGATAGGAATTGTGCCGGCTGCCGAAGCCTGTCGCACTCCTCTAGGGCAATGGATAATGAATCACAAATGAAATGAAATGATATTGGAGAGTGTTGCTGGAATGAATGATGAAGGGGAAAATCTGATTACCCGGAGAAAAGCCTGTCCCGCCTCCGCTTTGTACAGCACAAATCTTAAATGGAGTGACCGGGATTTGAATCACGAAACCCAGCGGTGAGAGGCATGCGCGCTGCCGCCTGAACCACGGAGGCTCCTTATAAGTACATTATGAACAGTAAAATCAATTGGTCTCACCTCTGTTTTCAACCCACCGCGGTTAAGTTGATTTAACCCCACCCCCAACCCTACCAAAAAAGGCGTGTTTCTTTATGTTTAAAGGAGATTCCAAATAATAATGTTCACGTGTGTTACCTTCAGCTTTGAGATATAAGTATTCTCATAAAAATAATTCACGTTTTTCACTTACTTTCACACTCCCAACCCCCCCCCCCGTCCCTTAAGTGATTTTTCCGGCAAAAAAATTTGTTTCTTTAACAGTAAAGGAAGTTCTAAATTCCGACTATCTTCAGTTTTTGAGATATGTGTCCTCATGAAACGAATTCAACTCCTTTTCACACCCGCTCCCAAAGATGATTCCCCGCCCTCCCCCCCCCCCCCCACCAAAACGCGTCGTTTTATTTTTAAAGAAGATCTAAATACCAATTTTCACGTCTGTAACAACTTTAGTTTTTATTAGATGTATGTGTCCTCATAGAATTAATTCAATTAATTTTTCAATTTTTCACCCCCTGTTTCATGCCTGTTTCTTTACTTTAACAGGAGATTCCAATTACCAGTTCTTACGTCTGTAACATTTTACGATTCTGAGATATACTGTAGATATAGCCTTTCTAAACATTCACCGCAATTTGTCACTCCTGTTTAACCCCCATTATTTAGATTTTCCAAAAACAAAAACAAAACATGTTTCTGTATTTTTAAAGGAGATTCCATATAATAACTGTCTGATCTGTAATATCTTCAATTTCTGAGATATAAGTATCCTCATTAAAGACATTCAAGCCCTTATTCACACTTTTCACCCCTCCTATTGGGATTTACAGAAAACAAAAAATACGTGTTCTTTTATTTTTAAATGAGATTCTAACTATCAATTTTTAGATGTGCAAACTTTTGAAGTTTTGAGATATAGATACACTCATTTTTAAAATCCCCCCCTTTCACCCCCCACTATTTGGACCTTCTAAAAACAAAAAAATACATGTTTCTTTATAAAGGAGATCCCAAATACCGATTTTCAGGTCTGTAACATCTTCAGTTTCTGAGATATAAGGATCCTTATTAAAGGCATTCAACCATTTTTCACCCCTTTTCACCCATGTTCACCCCTCCTATTGGGATTTTCCGAAAACAAAAAACACGTGTTTCTTTATTTTGAAAGTAGATTCTAAGTACCAATTTTTGCATCTCTAAACTTTGAAAGTTTTGAGACATAGATACAGTAATTTTAAAAATTCACCCACCTTTCAACCCTCCACTATTTGGATTTTCCAAAAACAAAAAAATACGTGTTTCTTTATTTTTAAAGGAGGTTCCAAATTTAATTTTCATGACTCTAACATCTTTCGGTTTCGAGATATAAGCTTCCTCATAAGAGGTCTTCAACCCGTTTCCCCCCCTTTTTCACCCCATTTGATGGGATTTTTGGAAAACAAAAACTACGTGTTTCTTTATTTTGAAAGTAGATTCTAAGTACCAATTTTTACATCTGTAAAGTTTGAAAGTTTTGAGATATAGAAACACTCATTTAAAAAATTCGCCCCCTTTTCAACCCTCCACTTTTTGGATTTTCCAAAACCAAAAAGTACATGTTTCTTTATTTTTAAAGGAGATCCCAAATACCTTTTTTCAGGTCTGTAATATCTTCAGTTTCTGAAATATAAGTATCCTCATTAAAGGCATTCAACCCACTTTCCACTAATTTTCACCCCTCCTATTGGGATTTTCCAAAAACAAAAAGTACATGTTTCTTTATTTTGAAAGGAGATTCTAAATACCAATTGCTACGTCTGAAAACTTTTACAGTTTCGAGATATAGATACACTCATTTTAAAAATTCACCCCCCCCCGTTTTCACCCCCCATTATTTGGATTTTCCATAAACAAAAATGTACGTGTTTCTTTATTTTTAAAGGAGGTTCCAAATTTAAATGTTTATGACTATAACATCTTCAGTTTTTGAGATATAAGTCTCCTCATAAAAGGTGTTCAAAACCTTTGCCCCCCTTTCACCCCCATTCGTGGGATTTTCCGAAAACAAAAAATACGTTTTTCTTTATTTTTAAAGGAGACACAAAATACCAATTGTTATTACTCTAAACCTTTAAGTTTTTGAGATATAGATATTCTCATTTTAAAAATTAACCCCACTTTTCACCCCCTTAGCGACGGAATATCCAAAAATCCTCCCTTAGCGAACACCTACATGTTAATATGAATGTATCCCCAAAATATCATTTCTCTATGTCCAGTAGTTTCGGCTTCAGTTTCTGAGATATAAGTACCGGTATCCTGATTAAAGGCATTCAACCCATTTTTCCCCATTTTCACCCTTTTTCACCCCTCCTGTTGGGATTTTCTGAAAACAAAAAATACGTGTTTCCTTATTTTTAAAGAAGATTCTAAATGCCATTTTTTATATCTGTACACTTTTAAAGTTTTGACATATAGGTACACTCATTTTAAAATTTCACCCCCCTTTTCACCCCCTTAAAGACGGAATATCCAAAAATCCTCTCTTAGCGAGCACCTACATCTTAATATGAATGTATCCACAAAATTTCATTTCTCTATGTCCAGTAGTTTCGGCTCGGCGATGATGAGTCAGTCAGTCAGTCAGTCAGTCAGTCAGGACAAGTTATTTTATATTTATATAAAATAGTTAGTTAAGTGTCGTAGTTTTCTCTTTTGTGCTTCGACGGAATAAGAAAGTGGAAGGTAACATATGTTGATGAGAAAAGATAATTCACAGCTGGAAACATCAGTTTTCAGTTTGTAACATGGCTGTCTGAGATAGCTGCCATTCCCGGCGGCCCGTATTCGATTTCCGGCTCTGCCACGAAATTCAAAAAGTTGTACGAGGGCTGTAACTTGGTGCGCTCAGCCTCGGGAGGTCAACTGAGTAGAAGGGGGGGGGGGCGTTCGATTCCCACCTCAGTCATCCTCGAAGTGTTTTCCGTGATTTCCCCACTTCATCTTGAAGAAAATGCGGGGATGGTACTTAAGTAAAGGCCACGGCTGCTTCCTTTCCCCTTCCTTGTCTATCCCGTCCAATCTCCTATCTTTAGCATAGCAGGTGAGACCGTCTGGGTGAGATACTGGTCCTCGTCCCCAGTTGAATCCCCCCCGACCCAAAGTCTAACGCTCCAGGACACCGACCTTCAGGCGGCAGGGATGGGATCCCTCGCTGAGTCCGAGAGAAAACAAACTTTTGGACAGTAAACGGGTTAAGAAAGAAAGAAACAAAGAAAGAAAGAACATTGCTGTCGTAGCTCACACTGCAATCCAATGTACTTTAGAACTTTGTTCGAAGTTCATGAAAGCCTGTTTTGCTTGGGAATTACGGAATACTCTGGCCATCTGTTCCAGTGTATTCAAAGTAAGCGCTAATACATGCCAAGGGCACACGCTACCGCTTTGGTCTGTAAATAACTGTATACTCACAAAAGTGTGACATAGAGACTCGTTCACGCGTATATATGCTGTAGGGCCCATAATGGATGCGAATATCCGCGGATTTTTTTCAAAATAATGAATTTTATTCAGTTTCTCTCAGGTGTACTCTTATTTTTGCTTGGGGTTAGGCGACCTGTGACGGTGGTGTGGGAGAACGGTGATATATAAAGAGCCTTGAGACCATAAAGCCGTAAATCTCACCTACCCTAACTGGCTCCCGCCCGCAAGTAGGGGAAGGAAGGAACAAAGGTCAACAGGTCGGTAGTTGTCGCAAGAGAAGATCCCTCATAAACCTTGACTGTGGTGGTTCTGGTTTCAGGAATCAGGCCTGTTATATTATGTTAACAGATATATCAGTTTCAATACCTTGGGTGTAATATCATCATCATCATCATCATCATCTGTTTACCCTCCAGGTTCGGCTTTTCCCTCGGACTCAGCGAGGGATCCCACCTCTACCGCCTCAAAGGCAGTGTCCTGGAGCTTGAGACTCTTGGTCGGGGGATACAACTGGGGAGTATGACCAGTACTTCGCCCAGGCGGCCTCACCTGCTATGGTGAACAGGGGCCTTGTAGGAGGATGGGAAGATTGGAAGGGATAGGCAAGGATGAGGGAAGGAAGCGGCCGTGGCCTTAAGTTAGGTACCATCCTGGCATTCGCCTGGAGGTGAAGTGGGAAACCACGGAAAACCATTTCGAGGATGGCGGAGGTGGGAATAGAACCCACCTCTACTCAGTTGACCTCCCGAGGCTGAGTGGACCCCGTTCCAGCACTCGTACCACTTTTCAAATTCCGTGGCAGAGCCGGGAATCGAACCCGGACCTCCGGGGGTGGCAGCTAATCACGCTAACCACTACACCACAGAGGCGGCGGGTGTAATATACTCCAGTTAAATATTTACAATATCGGCGGATAACTATTGGTGAATGTGCGGATACGGATAATCTTTTGTATATCCACGCAAGGTTTTACGCATAAGATATCATTTTCTCTGTTTATTCACAGCAATGGTGGCTGAAGATGAGCGCGATGAGCGGTGTGACCCGAGTAAGAAGCCGCCTCTGAGTCCGTATAGACATCAAGAGCAGGTGTACGTGTTCGATATCAGCCTAAGGGGCATAAAGCTCTGCCGCATCTACGCTCAGGACCTCAAGATCAATGATAAAGAGAAATACATCAACCAGTAAGTTAAGAACAGTGAACAACAGAATTTCTTCCTGGAGCATAATATACTCTGTCACGCTAAATAAGCTGGTCCCCTTGTGGCTTATACAAACCTAGCAAAAAACACGTCTTTCTGAAAACATTCCTGGTCAGTACCGTACTCTGGGATCTAGCCGTGGGCTACCACTAGACTTAGGTTGCTTTAGTGCACGTCAAGCCTAAAGCGTTTTGAGCTGCAGCCAATAGCCAACGGAGAAGCCAGCTGTGTTGTCAAGACTGCTTCACAAGCTACTGTCCTGTCCTCTGCTACTGTCAGTACTCAACACCTGATCAGTGGAGATGGTAGCCTCATTTTTAGCTAATTAAAGTCCAGCTTTGTGGCTAAATGGACAGAATGCTTGCCTTTGGTCCGATGGTTCCGGTTCAGTTCTCAGAATCAATCCTCTCGTACTGTTAATTCCCCTGGGTTGGGTACTGGGTGTTTATGCCGTCTTCGAAATTTATTTCATCCTCATTAGGTCACCACCAAGCATATACAGACACCATGCACCATTATTATTATTATTATTATTATTATTATTATTATTATTATTATTATTATATTTTTACGTCGTTATGCCCTACTCAGGAGCACGGTTGAACTTGCTTAGCTGATGTGTTGGCCTTCTTTTCCTCCAAAATCTCTTCATCCTCTCGCTGAGCTTCTTCCTTCGTACTTCTGTCCTAGTTATAGTAGCTCTGGTGCTGGGCTTGTCTTCAAAGTGGTTATTGTCGATTTTGGTTCTGAATTTACATCTGTCTTGTACAATGTCTTCTGAGATGTTGATTTCCTGTTCTTCGTTTTAGACGAAAGGGCCAGATTGAGAAATCTTTTAGTTAGCCTGTTAGTGTTCATTCTGATAATGTGTCCATAAAATTCCTATCGTCTTTTCCAAAAAGTGTAAGAATTTTTTTCAGAATGACAATATATCTTTTGGGATGATTTTTGCTCTCCATATTCCATCTATACAAACTGGGCCAAAAATTGTTCGTAAAATTTTCCTTTCTTGTTTCTCAATGTCTTTGGTTAAAGATCCGCCACCAAGGATTAAGGTTATTATACCTGTTTATACCTGTTTATTATACCTGTTCCAAGTGATCCTGTATGCTTACTGTAATTTGGAACTTCTTTCTTTATTCGCTTCGCGGTTTAAACCAGAGGGCTGAATAATTTCTCTCAAATATTTAAATTGGTTCACTTGAACAATTTTGCCGAATTTAGTTATCATAGGTTGTCCATCTAAGTATCGTGAGGCTCCTTCCAGTTTTCTCATATGAAATTTGAAGTCCCGTTTTGGTGGCAATTTCATGTAGATTTTCAATGGAATGAATTGCTTCATGCCTATTATTGGAAAGGATATCTATGCCATCAGCAAATGCCAGACATCGCACGTGAATTCTGTCTTTACGTAGTCTTCAGAGGGTTATTCCTTTAGTTTCCTTTTCCCAGGTCCTGATTACCTTCTCAAGTACAAAGTTAAACAGTAACAGCGAGAAACCATCCCCTTGATGGACCCCGGTGTTAACAGGAAAAGGCTCAGATGTTTCACCTAGGAATTTTTGAAGTAGTGCCAGTTAATGTTTGTTTGATTAATTCTCTTGTTTTTTTATCCACTAGAAATTCTTCTAGAATATTGAAAAGTGTTTGACGGTCTATAGAGTCATATGCTTTTCTGAAATCTACAAAAGTAATGACTGTTTTTCTGGTTTTGCGCATTTGGAGGATAGTTTTGAGATTAAGGATTTGTTCTGTACAAGATCTTCCTTTTCGGAAACCTGCCTGGTATTCACCAATTAGATGGTCTGTTTGTTTCTCAAGTCTAATGAGCAGCGCTATGGAAAAAAAAATTGTAAGCAACTGGTATAAAGCTAATTCCTCTATAATTATTGATGTTCGTTTTAACCCCTTTCTTGTGTAGTGGATGGATTAGCGCACATTTCCAATCTTCCGTGATTTCTTCAGTGATCCAGATGTTCTCAAGAATCGAGTGGATTTTCTGGGCTACGCTGTCACCTCGTATCTTCAGCATTTCGGCAATTATATCATCTTCCCCCGGGGCTTTGTTATTTTTGAGTCCATGGATTATTTCTTTGTCTTCTTCCAGTGTTGGGGGTTCTGAATCTTGATTAGATAAGGGTTTTTCAAAGGTGAGTTGTTCTTTAGGGGATTCACAGTTTAAAAGATCCTGGAAATAAACTGCTAGAAGTTTGCAGTTCTCTTCATTATTAGATTCCAATGTCCCATCCGGCCGTTTGAAGCAAAGACCAGGTGCCTGATAATTTGATAATTCTTCTATGAAAGTTTTGTAGAAGTTTCGTGTATTATTTTTTTGTAAAATCTTGTTCAATTTCTGCCATTCTGTAGTGTTCGTATTTGCGTTTTTCAGACCTGATAACTTTTTATGTTTGTTTCTGTATTTTTGTGAATTCCTACCAGGCTTGTCCAGATTTATGAGAATTCAAATTCTGCCAGGCTTTAGTTCTAAAGTTTATGGCCTTGTCGCAGGTTTCATTCCACCACCTATGTTTGCGTTTCCTGGGTGGTGTGCCAACATTTCGAGAAGCCTTCAAAAGTATGCCTTTGAGCTCTAACCATTTCGAAGAATTGTGAGTAGGAATACTTTCAAGGAAAGTACTAGAGTTCTGTTTAAGAAATTCCGGATCGACACGGAGGTTTTTTGTTATTCTGGGTTTGGACCCCTTTGGTTGAAACATGACCTTGATTAGCGATAGATGGTGGTCAGAGTGAGTGATCCCTTTTTTAACTTTAACATTCATAATTTATTTTTGATTTTTCTTGGAAACAGCCACATGATCTAGTTGAAATTCTCCCAAGTGAAAATTTGGTGATCTCCAGAGCGTTTTCTTGTGTGGAAGCGCCCGGAAATGTGTTGACATTAATTTGAGATCAAAATTTTGCAAAAATCAATTAATCTTTCTCCATTTTTATTAGTTCTATTGTGCGCTGGGTATAGTGCTACAATGGTCCTGATTTTCTTTTCTCTACCAATTCGGGCATTGAAATCTCCTAATAGAATTTTTATGTGATGATTTGGTATTGTGGCTTTGGTTTCATCTAGCAATTCCCAGAAGTCTTCCACCATTTGTGAATCTTTTTGATTGTAGTTATTGGTGGGTGCATGCGCATTAAGTAATGTATAAGCTTTGTTTCTTGATTTTATGGATAGTGTTGAAATCATTCAGAAGGCGAAGAAAAGTTAAGTACTGAGTTTACAATGTTCCTTCTTACAGCGAATCCTGTGCCAAATTGTAATGGTCTCTTGTGAAGGGAGATTGTTGGCTTGCCTTTGTAAATTCTGTGATTTCCTGAGTCAAGATGATTTTCATCCGTGTATCTAGTTTCCTGAAGTGCTAAAATTTGGATGTTTAAGTTATCTAACATGTCTGTTAATTGTTTTAACTTCCCAGTTTTCCGAAGCGTGTTGATGTTTAGACTGTTTTGCATTTTGGGCGAAGAGATTTTGGAAGTTCCGATACATTCCCGCATGATGTTCTCGGTCCCCCAGAATCCGATGACCGAGAAAAACTAATATGTCTACTAGGGCCTAGGGTAGTTATATTGTAGGTTGATTCCACGATGCTATCAAGTTATAAGTATTGGGGACATCGGTGTTATGATTACAACTGAAGTAGTGAGGTTCATAGGTTGCTGATTATTATTATTATTATTATTATTATTATTATTATTATTATTATTATTATTATTATTATTATTATTATTATTATTATTATTATTATTGTTGTTACGGGGTTACCCGTGGAATGCAGAGGTGAAAGAAGGTGCGGTCTGCAGTGGGTCTATCCACAATATGAAACTAAACTTAAAATTTTACTGAAGGTTATAATTACAATAGATAACACGATTTAACAAATTTTCACTAGGTGAAATAACAATGAAAGATCAGGTGCAAGGTATAATTTTACAAACAAGAGCACGAAAGCACAAGTTTAGGGGGACTTTACAAGTTCTGGGCTCGCAGCTCACAAAAACATATTACCAAAGGGCAGAAATCCCTTAATAACATGGAGCACTTGCTCCCACCTAGCACTGTCAAGCCTCCTAGAGGCACATTTCCAATACTTAAAAGAGCTGAGCCGGTCTCACTTTTCCAAGCCTATTAAAGGCGATACCAGGCTTTACCCCTAAATTGCCATCAAGGCACAACTTACACCAAATGAAACGGGGGGATCTTGTACCCAGCCTACTGGGCCTTAATAGAAAAATAATAGGTTAAGTAAATGGCCCCCAAAAGTGAATGGAGGCGTGGATTTGCACTCCTACATGAAACTTCTTAAAACCTAGGAGGCACTAGGCCGATGAAACAGGGGCTATTCCCAAACTATGGAGGTGTCTCATATAATGAATGAATTTGACACATTAAGGAAGAGTAGAAAATCAATTACCAAAACGTAGTCACCTCAAAACAAAATGAAGAGGAGCTCAAGAGGGTAAAGCACTCTCTATCTCCGAGTTACAGTTACAGATATATGCAGTTTTTACATAGACTGAAAGAAATTTACATGTTTCTAGAGATGGGTTACATGGTAAAGGTTTTGGACCTTCCCCGCGGGTTAAACTGCTGAGCTAGCAAGAAATAAAGATGTTAATCGACCATTACCTTACTGAAGAACTGTTGCCTGAAGAAAGAGGCGCTTCCCACCTCCTGCTACACGTCCATACACTAAGTAAGATGTTGGTGAAGTGGCCGAGAGAGAAGAAAATCAGCAGTTTTTATACCCTCGGGGAAAATTCGAGACCTTTCATGAATAAAACAGCCACACCCAAGGCGTTTATTGGGTACAGTACACAGCTACACACAAAATCGAAGAAGAAAAACACGATTGGTTAAAAGTTAATTACAGATTATTATTGATAGGCTAACTTCAAAACTGGCGGAAAGAAAAGATTAATATTGCCAACCCAGAATTGAAAGAACGAAATTTAGTAATAAGAAAACTTATGAGTACAAAATATCTTCAAGAAAGTTCCCTCACTTCGCACCAGGGTGCAGGATCATAATTTTTTAGTAGAGACATCTATGAGACAATGTCCAAACTTCTTGATAAATAGTAAACAAAAACACGTCGAAATTAACACAGTGACATATTCAGAGCAACTGATGAGTTGATTCAGTTTTTAAAGTTCAGAGTTTCTTCTGTAGAGGATTATTTTAAGGCGGAAAATTCAAGTGTGCGGCGTAGAGGTGTACCAGCCGGTACAATTATTATTATTATTATTATTATTATTATTATGATTATTATTATTATTATTATTATTATTATTATTATTATTATTATTATTATTATTATTATTATTATTATTTTACCGAGCGGTACACCTCCACGCCACTAATTCAAACATTGCGCCAGTTGAAACTCCTCTACTGGAGAAAGCCTGAACTTTAACAACCACATTAATTCTAAGGTTTCTCAGAAGATGTCTTTACTGTAAATTTTGAAGTGTTCTGATCTATGTCGGTTTCGATTTGTTTTTGTTTTTTCTGTAGTAAGAAGTGTGAACATTCTCTTCTAGATGGCACTACTTAAGAACTACAATTGTGCACCCTGGTGCGAAGTGAAGGAACTTTTTTTGAAGAAATTTGGTATTCATAAGTTTGTTCTTTGTTAAATTTCTTTCAGTCATTGTTTGGGTTGGCAGTATAATCCTTTCTTTCCGCCAGTTTTGAAATTAACCAATCCCGAATTTCTTAAATTAATTTTCGGCCAATCGGGGCTTTCTTCCCCAACCTTCTCTGTAACTGTGTTCTGTAACCAATAAACTGCTATGGGTGTGTCCTATCATTCATGAAAGGTCTCGAATTTTCCGCGAGGGTATATAAACTGCTGATTTTCTGGTCTCGGGGCCACTTCAGTAACATCTCTCCTAGTGTGATTATGTAGCAGGGGGCGGGAAGCGCCTCTTTCTTCGGGCAGCAGTTCATCCATAAGGTAATGGCCATTTAAGAACTTCATTTCTCGCTAGCTCAGCAGTTTAACCCGCGGGGCAGGCTCGAAACCTTTCTCATGTAACCTATCTTTAAAATGTAATAGACACTTGGTAAAACTTCGTCTCTTTAACTATAAATTGGGATAGAGAGTGCTAAACCCTCTCGAGCTCCCTCTCCTATTGTTTTGAGGTGACTTTGTTTTTTCAACCGTTTCTTCCTTTCTTAATGTAATTGAGTCTTCTTATACAAGTCACCTCTTTAGTATGGGATTAGCCCTTGTGTATGCGGCCTAGTGCTAAGTAGGTTTTAAAAGTGTATTAGGAGTGCAAATTACGCCTCCAGTCAAGTTGGTATTTTGGGCCATGTAATTAACCTGCTTCTTTACTGAATAGGCCCAGTAGGTTGGGTATTTATTACCCCTGTTCTTGGTATGCCTTGAGGGCAGTTTGAAGTATTGTTTGTTGTGGCCTTTGATGGGCTTGAATCTTGAGAGCGGGTTTGCTCTTTCTTAAATTTGGTTTCTGTGTGCCTCGAGGAGGCTTAATATGGTAATCAGGAGCCAGTGCTCCTTGGCATGATTGGGGTTTTCTGCCCCTTTGTTTGAACTTGGTATATATAGGTAAAGTTGGGCTTATAGCTCAAGGTTCGTGAGTGTCGGGTTCGAAGCCCAAACTTTGTAATGAACTAAAATTGTACTTTCTTAATTTGTTGATCTGCTACTTGGTACCTGTTATATTCTGTTATTTATTAATCTTGAAAAGAAAATATAACCTTTGTTAAAGTTTTAAATTAACTTTAATTTCGTAAGTTGAAACCTATTCCACCCAGCACCTTCTTTCACCTCTGCTGGTCCACCAAAATTCCGGAAAAAGTGGTAGCAGAGCGTGGTTGAATGGGTCTCAATTTAGCCCCTTTTGACGGCTAAACCTTGTTTTCGATTCGAACTCTAACGATTTTCTCTGTTGCTGGAATTTTTTTTCCTCTAAATTTGTAATATCCTTTCTATCATGTTTAACCCTCGCGAAGTCCTCTATCCTCGCCACTTGCGCAAGGAGGAATTTTTCTATAAACTCCCCATTACGAAGGTCGAATATGGTGGTATGCTTGTTCAAGGAATTGTGAAACTTAAGGTTCCGTCTGGTTGCCCCTTTCAAGTGGTTTCTTTTGGATGATGATCATTGTTTTGGTCGTTTGTCATCAACCTTGTTATTCGTTTCGAGTGCTTCTTAACTGCACTTTTCCTATCGGTTGCCTCTTTTAGATGCATTTTTTGGGGCGAGGTCGTTGGGTATGTTCATGGGCTAAATTCTTTGCGATAGACTTACACTCATTGTATAGGCACTATGCCTTTTGGCCAACCTCTCCTTATCTCTCCTATTAAGCCTTGCTGGATGTCACGTCCAAAGTTTGTCTGCTATGGTAAAATGTGTATATTTTATTTGCACGTCTTATTTTTCGTCTTGGGTCGGGCATTTCTTTGCCCAATTCTTCCCGTGTATCGAATGAGCCTTGTGGCGTTCAGGGGTCGCTTTCGTCCTAGTTCTCTGTAATCGAAGCCGACTACGTTGTGTGGAATCTAAGTTCCTTGGGACCTGTAGCCTCCTCTAGGCATGATCTGAATCGAGGCTAATTCCTATGCTAGATTGTAGGGTTCTGTGATTTTGCGGCGCGTATTGGTTGGTAGGGTAGCATGATTGCGAGGTAGGCAAACGAAGTGTGTTCCTGTCGCCCAACATTCTGTTGTGTCTTCACTTTAGATATCCCTCCCGTTGGTTATGTGTCAGATGGGGTAAATCTTTTAACATACTTAAAGTGGTCTCCGTCATGTTTATTGATCTTCCCTCTTTTCGTCCTCACGACATACTCAGTTCTCGGTCTCAATTCTCTATTTTTGACAGTGCCTACTCAGTTGAGGAATTTTGCTTTAATTTGAGATGTATTTCTACTCTTTCGACCCGCTATCTGGTCCTCCTGCTCAAGTACACCCATGATGTCTCTTGTATTTTGATGCTTTGTAGGGTCATATTTTTTTGTGTAATAGGGGATCTTGTATGGGAGTTATAGGCTCCTTTTTGATATACATTTTTCTCTTTTGTGATTTAGGGTATTTATGATGTAAGAGAATGGGAGGATGCATTGGGAGTAGGTTGTTCCTTTTGGGTATTGATGCATCTTCTCGTGTTATTTCTTGTCTGTATTGTGAGGTCATGGTGTTACCTCTTTTCATGTGTATATTGTATAGGGTAATTTGTCTTGTAACATGGGTGTGACTAAGTCATCCCTGAGTGATTATCCCCGGTAGGACGTTTATATCGGTATGAGGCGTGTTTCGGCCTTTGGAATTATCGATGAGGTTCTACATATTAATTACTCCTGGGAGTTGTGATTTTCTTTGGGGCAGGCTCTTATACGGTAGTAAACCATCTGCATCGTCCATTTGAGGGTCATCCCTGTGAAGTTCTCGATATTTCTTTTATTTTTACCATCTCAAGAATTCCTCCTGGGAAGTAGGTGCCATTCATTTTCTTCCGTTAAATTCTTTCGGGAGTGTATCATAACAGTCTTCCTTGATAGAATGTTACTGAATTACCGTGTCCCTCTTTTTTTTTTTTTTTTTTTTTTTGGATTCGGTGTTTTTCATATCGTAAAGTGAGTTGCTCTTTCTTCCTTTTGGTACTCTTGTAATGAAATAGATCTGAGCATGGACGGATGTCCACCCATTTTAATGTCGGAAATTGATTCGTGTTTAAAAGGTGTGTTCCCGCGGGCAAGCTTGCCCCCAGATTTCATGGGCTGTGTGTCACTTTAGTTTTTTGACACTTGTTTCATTCTTAGTGAGTAACCCAGCCACCGAGAGGATATTTAGGGTTTTCCGGTCGCAGGTGAAATCTGTATGATTTCCGTGCTAACTTTGTCCTTATAATTTTGTAAGAATCTTGAAGGTTATATTTTTGATTTCCTTTTAAGGCCTTCTGCCCCTTATATTTTTACATGTGGTTGAATCTGCCTTGTACCAATACTGTGTAAAACCTTCCCCATGGTTACTCTGCTGTCCTTGCACTACGGCCATTACCACGCTCCTGCCTCCTGCTAAACCACACCAGTGGCAATAACTATATAAATGAAATAAATGTTTCCACGCCGCTGGCCCCTCAGCCTCAACCACAATAACTGTACCCTAAAGCTAAATTTCCAACAAAAGTCTGTCGCGGAGATCTTACTGTTTCAGTGCCCCCTCAGCCATCAATCGCCGCGCAGCAACTTGAACGGAAACTGGGCCCCCTTCGTTCCTGTGAAGACTCTCTAAGGGTACGGCCATAGTGCACCGCTTCCCGCTTCCTGCTTTATCGCGGCGGGCGAGCGGGAAAGAAAAGATAGTGAAGACTGATTGAGGCGGCCATAGTGCACCCGCCTACCTGCGTTAACCAGCTCAAACCGCTTCTACCCGCTTTAACAGAAAATAATTTTTATTTCTTTTCCCCGCTTGAACCGCTTTACCGCCCAACACGCCCGGTCAGTCTGCTGTTTATCTTCCGACTGCGCACGTTGTTCTCACTCTTGCTTTTATAAAATAGAAGCGGATAAAGATATTTTAATCTCCAAAGTATTTATGAAAAGTGTAATTTGGGACGAAAGGTTGCAAGCCCATGCCTGCGTTGTTGACACAGCATGGAAGGAAAGAGCTGCTGAAATGGGTGTTGAAGACGGTAAGTGAGGAATAGACAGTACTTTTATTATTCTTATTCTTATTCTTATTCTTATTCTTATTCTTATTCTTATTCTTATTCTTATTCTTATTCTTATTCTTATTCTTCTTATTCTTCTTCTTCTTCTTCTTCTTCTTCTTCTTCTTATTATTATCAACAAAAATTAAATCGTCATTATTATATCAAACAACAACATTAGTAGTCACTAAACATTATTGCATTTCCCAGTAATGTGTTTTCAGATATTTCCTAATAGTTGAATAGTTTTGAACGGGACTTCAGATGATCAGCGAGTTATTAACAGTGTAAAACTAAGTAAATAATCAATCGATAAACTAATAATTCTGTTTGTTTTCTCCGATGGGGTTCTGCGGAAAAAGTGGAAGTATCTGAGAGAACAATTCGCCATAGAAATGTCGTTCAGGTGATGCTGGCGGTCATCCAGAATCCAAATGGCCATATTCTAAATCACTGACGTTTTTAGTGGGCACCAAGAACTACATCGAGCAACTTGAAAAACAGTAAAACTCCAGCTCATCAGGAAAATGAGCATTCTGAAATGGTTGCTCACACTGCAGCTGGGTGTGGAGAGTATTCAGGAAGTGGAAAAAAAACGCACAGCTCAGGAAGCACAGCAGGATGAAACCATAGGCTTGCCAAGGAAAAGGAAGCGAGACGAACTAAGTTCAAAGTATAACCAGAAAATGATACTGATTGAGAAAAAAAAGGCTTCTTTGTTGGAACGCGTCATACAAGAACGCAGATGTGACCGATGTGACGACAATGATGATGCATTGTTCTTTCGATGTGTTTTGGCTTATGTAAGCAAAATACTGCATCATTAGAAACTGCAACTCATAAATAGAGTTCAGCAATTAGTTGACGAGTTCGTTTATCCGAATTTCCAGGATATTCCACACATTCCAAGCCCTAATTCCAGTCATGGTGGTACTTCATACTCAAATGAACAGACCGTTCAGACCGCACTTCATGGTGATGCATTTGAGACATTGTGCAACTGTTAGGTGAATTTGTGTTACGTTAAAAAGTGTAATGCTAAACATTTTCATTAATATTTACTTCGTATTCATTCTCTAATAAAATTAGTTTTGAAAAAGTGTACTTTTAACGCTTCCGCCATTAATTTATCGTTGAAATTAAATGTTTTTATTTTGTTTTATAAGACAATTTACGTCGCACCGACACAGATAGGTCTTATGGCGACGATGGGACAGGAAAGGTCTAGGAGTGGGAAGGAAGCGGCCGTGGCCTTAATTAAGCTCCAGCTCCAGCATTTGCCTGATGTAAAAAGGGGTAACCACGGAAAACCATCTTCAGGGCTGCCGACAGTGGGGTTCGAACCCACTATCTCCCGAATACTGGATACTGGTCGCACTTAAGCGACTGCAGCTATCGAGCTCGGTAATTAAATGTTTATAGCCCAACTATTGTTATAAAATCCTGTTCAAAATTACCACATCATCTCATTTTCTCTTTTGTATAAATAAAACAATCAAAACTAATAATTCAAAACTACTTTCCTCAAAGTTACCGTAAGACGTTCTTCTGGAAGAATTTTCTGTTGGTGAAAGTTACACCATCCTTTTCTTATCCGGTATTCGATTTTGTTCAAGATGTAGTCTGTTCATCCATTCGGAAATATTCGTAAAATTTCTTGGGGTGAGCTTTCAGTTGAGGTAACAAAGTACATCATTCCCCTACTTTAAGGCGAGTTCTGTTCATTTCGTACCGCGCGAGTTGGCCGTGCGGTTAGGGGCGCCTTCTGTGAGCTTGCATCCTTAATTAAAGCTACGGCCGCTTCCTTCCAAGTCCTAGGCCTTTCCTATCCCATCGTCGCCATAAGACCTATTTGTGTCGGTGTAACGTAAAGCCACTAGCAAAAAAATGTTCATTTCGTGGACGTTTTTAATTCTTTCTTGTTTAATTTTATGATAAATAATATCTGTTGTCAACAACATACACATTAGATCCTCGCGTGACACCTCTATCTTGCCTACTGACAGATGCTTCCGGCCTTCCGCGAGCGGTGCACTATAACCACCACCAGCTAGAATCGCGCGGGTTCACCTCGCTGCTTGCAACTGGCGCGGTTTACGCGACAAAGCGAGAAGCGGTGCACTATGGACGTACCCTAAGAACGGCGAGCCGGAGTTCAGCTCCCGGCAAAGGCTGATGTGCGGCACATCAACCGCAAGCTACTCGAGGACTGCTTCCTAAACTTCGCATCTGCGGCGGGCTTCACCTCGCCTACCCCTCTCATAGTGCGGGAGAGCGGTATCTCCGGGTACTTGAGGGGCCCGAGCGGCCTCCTCTGGACACAAGCAGCTGCGGCTGCTCTAGCCGTCAAAGTAATAGGCAACTAATGTACTTATCCAGCAACATGGACATTCCATATCCACAATTACTACATTTTTGGATTCAACTGCATCATCTGGTGGACTTAGAATTTTTTTCCCTTTCAAGAATTAAAAGTTTTTCTTTCTGAATGCAACTACTACAAGCATAAAGACTTTTCATCAAAAGCTACTACAAAGAATTTTGAAACTGGATCAAACCAATTTAAGAAAACTTCGGATACGGAAAAATGTACGTCCTTTTTTGTGAATCCTTCCGCAATTAATTTCTATATCAACATCATAACTTGGACCTTGTTTAAAACAAAATTGGTGTTCTTCTGTGTCACCCCTTGGAAGGACTTTTTTTGGTGGGGGAGGTCTGTACCGGGCGGTACACCTCCACGCCGCTAATTCAAACATTGCGCCAGTTGAAACTCCTCTACTGGAGAAAGCTTGAACTTTAACAACCACATTAATTCTAAGGTTTCTCAGAAGATGTCTTTACTGTGAATTTTGAAGTGTTCTGATCTATGTCAGTTTCGATTTGTTTTTGTTTTCTCTGTAGTAAGAAGTGTGAACATTCTCCTCTAGATGGCACTACTTAAGAACTACAATTGTGCACCCTGGTGCGAAGTGAAGGAACTTTTTTGAAGAAATTTGGTATTCATAAGTTTGTTCTTTGTTAAATTTCTTTCAGTCATTGTTTGGGTTGGCAGTATAATCCTTTCTTTCCGCCAGTTTTGAAATTAACCAATCCCGAATTTCGTAAATTAATTTTCGGCCAATCGGGGCTTTCTTCCCCAACCTTCTCTGTAACTGTGTTCTGTAACCAATAAGCTGCTATGGGTGTGTCCTATCATTCATGAAAGGTCTCGAATTTTCCGCGAGGGTATATAAACTGCTGATTTTCTGGTCTCGGGGCCACTTCAGTAACATCTCTCCTAGTGTGATTATGTAGCAGGGGGCGGGAAGCGCCTCTTTCTTCGGGGAGCAGTTCATCCATAAGGTAATGGCCATTTAATAACTTCATTTCTCGCTAGCTCAGCAGTTTAACCCGCGGGGCAGGTTCGAAACCTTTCTCATGTAACCTATCTTTAAAGTGTAATAGACACTTGGTAAAACTTCGTCTCTTTAACTATAAATTGGGATAGAGAGTGCTAAACCCTCTATAGCTCCCACTCATATTGTTTTGAGGTGACTTTGTTTTCTCAACCGTTTCTTCCTTTCTTAATGTAATTAAGTCTTCTTATACAAGTCACTTCTTTAGTATGGGATTAGCCCTTGTGTATGCGGCCTAGTGCTAAGTAGGTTTTAAAAGTGTATTAGGAGTGCAAGTTACGCCTCCAGTCAAGTTGGTATTTTGGGCCATGTAATTAACCTGCTTCTTTACTGAATAGGCCCAGTAGGTTGGGTATTTATTACCCCTGTTCTTGGTATGCCTTGAGGGCAGTTTGAAGTATTGTTTGTTGTGGCCTTTGATGGGCTTGATTCTTGAGAGCGGGTTTGCTCTTTCTTAAATTTGGTTTCTGTGTGCCTCGAGGAGGCTTAATATGGTAATCAGGAGCCAGTGCTCCTTGGCATGATTGGGGTTTTCTGCCCCTTTGTTTGAACTTGGTATATAGGTAAAGTTGGGCTTATAGCTCAAGGTTCGTGAATGTTGGGCTCGAAGCCCAAACTTTGTAATGAACTAAAATTGTACTTTCTTAATTTGTTGATCTGCTACTTGGTACCTGTTATATTCTGTTATTTATTTATCTTTAAAAGAAAATATAAACTTTGTTAAAGTTTTAAATTAACTTTAATTTCGTAAGTTGAGACCTATTCCACCCAGCACTTTCTTTCACCTCTGCTGTTCCACAAATACCTCGGAACAATTATTATTATTATTATCGACAAATTTTGAATTTTACAGCATTACCAGCGGCCGGACCCACCGTTCATTGCTTTATTAGCTTCCTCAGGAGATCAGTGGAGGTGTCCGACCCATGATCACGGATTTGATTCCAACCAGTAAAAGAGAACGCTAATCCTGAACGAATTTATTTAATTTAGCAAGTCTGCCTATACAAGAAAAATTATACTACTCCTATAACAGCAGTTCTGTAGAGTCTTCCTACAAGAATGCAGAAGTAAACGGGATGTGAGGTAGTATATACGATGAGGAACGTGGGCTGTTACTTAGCAGTGGCGATCTGACGGACCGAAGCTTAGCACTCCAATCTCCCCGGGCCCGCTCGTGACAGACATTCAGCAGCAAGCCGCGCGAGGTCAGGCGAGAGGGACGTAGCGCTTGGGGTGCAAGATCAGTCTCCGATGCCTTGCTCTGAGGAATGCGCGCGACGTTTTTCTCACTGTTTTCAAGTTTTGTAAGTGGAACAATGTGTCGGGTGCTTAAATTATAATTATAATAATTATAATAATTAAATTATAATAATTTTCATCGTTCTCATTTGAGGTTTGGGCTTCACCGATAGCCCTGGTAGCTCTCAACATACGCCACTAATTTCTAATATTGTACGCGTATAATGTTTAATATTTACGTTATTCTGCACTTTACTTTACTTGGATGGTTTTTAATTAAACTGATCCCTAGAGACAATTGAGAATTGATATACACGATGGCATTACTCTTATGTTGATATTTTGATCATTATAGAAGTTAGAACATTTTCCATCGCTGAAACGTCTAGAAGGTTTGTGACGTGATCTGTCCTTGACTGCTATAAGTGGGTTGGGGGCGGTAGAATAACAGCCAGTGTATCCCCTGCCAGTGGTAAGAGGCGACTAACAGAGGCACCAGGGCTCTGAAATTTGGAGCGTGGGTTTGCCTCTAGCTGAGTCCTGGCATTGATTCAACTTACGTGTGTCAGGCTCCTCACTGGCATCTATCCTACTCGACCTCCCTTGGTTAACTCTTGTTCTTTTCCGACGCCGCCGCTATTAGGTATCGAGGCCTAGGGAGTATTTCATTTTCACGTCCTTCGTGGTCCTTGTGTTTCCTTGGCTGATACCTTCACTTTTCGAAGTGTCGGATCCCTTCCATTTTTCACTCAGATTAGTATTGTAAAAAGGATGGTTGCCCAGTTTTATTTCCTCTTGAAACAATAATCACCACCACCACCACTATACGTAACGACCACGGCATGTTGCCTAGCTGCTCCCGGTCATATTTTGTCGTATACGAGGTAAGGGTATTTAACCTCTGAAGAAATACTTCATGCACGGGTGTTCCGGGTACAGTATCAAGTATTTTTTTAAACGTACTTGATCATTTGTTGATCATTACTGTTTAACCCGGCGCCAATAGGCAACTCGTGATGATTATATACTTTTGATCGCTGCTAACTCGGTTTTGGCTTTGTTTTCAAGGTAGCGAACTTATCATCGTCACAATTCGTTGGACTAACTCCAGAGCGTCGAGACCAGCTTTCTTTAACGCCTGATGAAGAGATCATGACTTGGTCTATCCACCTGCTCCCTGCTCTCCCTCTCAAGCTTCCCTTCCCGGAATAATATTTCCAGGCTTTCACCGTCTCTTCTAGCTGCCTCTGTGGATCAGCGGTAAAGTGTCGGCCTCCGGATCCCAAGATAGTGGGTTCAAACCCGGCAGAGGTAGTCGGATTTTTGAAGGGCGGACAAAAATCCATTCGACACTCCATGTCGTACGATGTCGGCATGTAAAAGATCTCTGGTGACACATTTGGTGTTTACCCGACAAAATTAATTAAATCTCAGCCATAGACGCCCAAGAGAGTTTCGGTTTACTCGGTCTGCCATCTAGTGGTGGCGTAGAGTAAAACGGAACGTCAAAATTGACGAGCAGACAGCCAGATGGCGTCAAATTGAAATGTCTGCACACGGTAGCTGAGGCCATACGATTATTATTTTTTTTTTTTTTACCATCTCTTCTCACAGTATGTCCAAAGAACTTCACGATTGTTTGGCTGGCATGGGAAGAAAGGCTCTTGGACACGTTAAATTCTTTGACAATGGACACATTAGTTCTTCCTTAAGTCCATTTTTATTCGTAGCATTCTCTCCTAGCGCCAAATCTCGAATGTATCAATAAGGCGCCTGTCCCGTTTTGAGGGTCCGTCTTTCACAACCGGGTAAGAAGACGGAAAAACGAGTGATTCAATAAGGCAGAACTTTGAACTGTTAGTGATTGCCTTGTTCTGCCAGATCTTGGATAGCTTCTTCATAGTCACGTCTCTACGGCGTGATACGTCTTCCCTTCTCATCTTCACAACTTCCCTTATCACAGATACTTGACCCAAGATAGACGAAAGAATGCACCTCATCCAAGTCTCTCAATGGCCCTATGAATTGGAACTGTGTTCCTCGATCAATTATCATAAGTTTCAATGGTGGAACAATCGGACCGTTTTCCTTGTTTTATTGTCATTTACAGTTGCACATTTGTTGGAAATTTCACAAAATATTATTTAGCATAGAGATATCCGTGGTTGATGTATTCAGCAAGTGAAATTAGTTTAGAGTTTTATGTAGCCTTACAAAAGGACAGTACGTTTTGAAATGGGATTGACGGTTCTGATGTTATAACTATTACCATCCAGTGCAGTACTGCCAATGTGGGGTCTTCTTTGGCGGTAATCTGGTTTTGATAGATGAATTCCCATAATAATAATAATAATAATAATAATAATAATAATAATAATAATAATAATAATAATAATAATAATAATAATAATAATAATAATAATAATGTCACAGAAATGTTTTGAAACAAGACAATTCGTAAGGGCCTTTCTTCGCAACCATATGGCGATATAATTAATAGATTGGTGGATACCAGCATCACGCTTTGTGCTGGGGTTTCTGCTCTAGCACACACTTCCAGGGGCCTATGTTGTGGGCTGAGCACCTAGTTAGTGTGCTGACATTCTATTTGTTGCTTCCTAAAAAATTTACACCATATTGAAAGTCATGGGTTCGAAATCACTGGGGCTGTAGCAACGCGAATCTTTCCCAACGACTTTCCACACCGGACATCAAGGTTTATTTGAAATTCTGAAATGATCACTCGAATGCGTGTATAATCACTTTGAAACCATTTGTCACGAGAGTTCACGAAAAAATGTTACTTTTCAAACCTCATCCCACAATTTACTCTAAACATTCTCTGCATGATTAATTTGCCACAAGCCTGTTACTTATACTACACCTCGCACACCAGAGTCTAGAGCAACACTAATTGCTAGCCGCGTGGCACGGTGATTTTAGAACCTCACGATGGCAGGAGTATTGATCACCCGAAGATTTTTGCTGTTGCAGGATACGTTGGTCCTTCTTGTTTAAAATGAGATATCGAACGCCCGAGTTTACTAGAAATTAAATGAGGACATGCTAGAAGAAATAAATCGCTAAGCTTTTTATACTTGCTTTTCCAAATAACCAATTCTTCCTGCCATTCCGCTCCAGTCTCCTTCACATCATCAATGTGTAGAACACAGACAGAGACTAACAGCACCACACTGTGAGTTATGACGTGCTAATGGGTGAAATGCAATCACATGTGACATGTTTGGAAATGCTGTCTGCTTTTGTTCACAGGTTTGCCACTAAGGACGAGTGCAGAGAAGTGTGTCATTCAGGTAGGTCACATATACTGTTATTCCGGTTTTAAAATAGGAAATTTCTGAGTAGTTCACATTATATTAGGTAACTATTTCGACGTGGAAGGTGTAAGCGTACAACGCTATATAAAGACAGTAATATCATTTACATTCTTTTCTTCTCAAAACAAAAAGTGCACTGTTTTCCAGTCGTAATTCATTTGACAGGAGTTAGTGCGACGCTCATGAGAAAGTGTCTTTCACCCAGTTTACCCTAGGCCAGGAATCACAGGCATACAAATTCGCTCATTAATGAGAAAGTGTAAACAATAGGAAACCACGTTTATAAATGTTACAATTGATGCTTTCACGGCCCGTACTTATAGACATGGTACAGGCTTTTGGGCTTATGCCGTGTCAAGAAAATAAGGTGAAATTCTTTACGTTTCGCAGAGAACTACGCTCTGCGTTATCAGAAGAAAATCTCAACTGTCCACAAGAAAAGCTTCTAAAACAATGAGGTTTGAATTTAGACATTACCCAACAGAAGAGGAAATGGTTCATTCATTCGTCACCAGATGGCCCCCCGAACGTGGTACAGCGCTTGCATTCGAAGTTGAAGCTGACGGAACCATCAGAATCATTCTGAGAGAGTCACATAACATAACAGGCGTACGCACATGTGAAGGTATGACATTGACACAAGCCTGGAATGAAACATCTGGTAGTGAGGAATGTACGAATTTGGAAAACACCGAAACGAAATAATAATGGTGAAGGGACACGGAAGGAAACTACTTACGTAAATCCTTAATGGCTGGCAACCAGGTATTACGTAGTAGACAGCCAGTGTCTCTGTTGAAATTCTTATGATTTCTACGTATTCCCACAGCTTCTCGTATAATCTTGGACCTGTATTGTCTAGTGTGAGTAAGAGCTCTAGCATCTTGGAACATGACATCATGACCCGACGATAGAGCGAGCTCAACTATTGCTGATTTGTCTGGCTGGTAGAGGCGCATATTACGTTCATGTTCCTCGATAAGAGTACCAATGGGCCGGCATGTTTGGCCAATGTACATCTTACCGCAAGTACAGGGAATTTCCTATACACCAGGATGTAAAAGTGGGGACAATTTGTCCTTGGTTTTACCCAGACTGTGAGCAATTTTAGTGACGGTGCCAAACACAGTTTTTATATTGTGATTGCCGAGGACCTTGTTAATTCGATCTGTGGTGTTATGAATGTAAGGCAGGTAGGCAGTTCCCTTCAATTCTTCCTTCTGTGAGCTTTGCTCGGTCGTTTCTCTTGAATGCAGGGCTCTATGAATCTGCAAATCGCTGTAACGATTACCCTTGAACGTGACTTTGAGTGTGTCAATCTCCACCTGGATGTTTGATGGCTCGCAAATTCGTCTCACCGAGCGAGTTGGCCGTGCGGTTAGGAGCGCGCCTCTGTGAGCTCGCATCCACGATATAGTGGGTTCGAACCCCACTGTCGGCAACCCTGAAGATGGTTTTCCGTGGTTTCAAATTTTCACACCAGCAAATGCTGGGGCTGTACCTTAATTCAGGCCACGGTCGCTCCCTTCCCATTCCTAGGCCTATCCTGTCCCGTCGTCGCCATAAGATCTATCTGTGACGGTGCGACGTAAAACAAAATAGCGAATTCGTCTCACTTTCCTGGTGAGTATCGTGACAATGCCTTGTTGCTGTGCTGGATGGTGGTGAGAATCTGCATGAAGATGGCCATTTGTGTCAGTAGGCTTACGATTGACGGTATGTCCTAAGGAGCCGTCCGGTTTCCTTCTTACTAGAACATCCAAGGAAGGCATCCGTCCGACTCCATCTCCATAGTGAATTTAATTGAAGGATGTTTTTGATTTAGGTGGTTTAGAAATAGATAAAGTTTCTCAGGACTTTCTGTCCAGGCCATAAATATATCATCAACAAACCTCCACCATATCACAGGTTTGACGGGTGCCGAAGCAATAACCTCCTCCTCAAAATGCTCCATAAAGAAATTAGCCAGTAGGACGAAAGTGGACATAGCTACTCCGTCCGTCTGTTCGTAAAAATCTCCACCCCACAAGAATTAGCTGGAAGTCATGCAGTTATAAAGTAGCTTAGTAATGTCCTCGGGGAACAGGAGTTCTGACGAAATACTGAGAGGCCCTATGTCCTATGTGTGGTTGGAGAAATTTGCTTAGGTATTTAGCCAGAACATACGTAGGAGAACCTATAGCACTAACAATAGGTCTGAGGGGAACATCTTTTTCTTTCTGGATGATAGGAAGTCCATATAACTTAATCTAGGTGGCACTCCGTCCCCCGGACACAGATGTTTAGCCTCCTATTTTGGAATTGAAGATTGCCTTAAGAGCTTCAGGGTGACGTTGAACACACGAGTGGTAGGATCACGTGAGCTCAGTCTGTAAACAGGCTCTGACAATATAGCCGAGATCTTATTCTTATACTCGTCAGTATCCATAACCCTGTCGCCTGAGAGAAAGGTCAGTTCGGAACCATCTCTAAGTTCCTTCAGAGCTCTCCTCTCGCCTCTTGTTAAATTGGTCGCGGGTACAACAGCGGACCTTATGAGTCTCACACATTACTGCCTTAACTCCTCAGCCTCATCCTTAGGTAGTTTCTGGATGGCTCCCTCAACGGAAGTACAGTAATTAACTCCTCAGTGGGAATTTTAGCGGGAGCGACAGTGAAATTAAGACCCCTAGATAGAACTGCTGTTTGGTTCTCGTCTAAGGATTTCTTGGAAAGATTGACGGCAAGTTTTACTCGCATCCGGGTTCGTGCGAGAGACCGCCTGTTTCTGAGCTAATAGGAGGAACTTAGATTTCTGTCTGAATGACACGTGGTTGAATTTGCATTCAGCCTGTATAGCAATAATGCGATCGAAAGACAACCACAATTCCTGCGAGAGTGTGTTGCTTAACAGGAGGTGTAAACGAAACAACTCTCAGGAGACTGACTCCAGTTCCTTACGAGTGTAATGCACTCTCTCGATCACAAGAGCCGTGTTAGTACGTTGATATATTCTCCTGGCCTTCGGAGTATTTAACGTGTGCTTCAGCTTCACACAGTTGGGAATGATGTTATGGTCCATGCATCTCAGCAGAAAGCATAAGGAAGAAAGAGGAATAGACTTCTTCCTCCTTAATTTGCTGAATTTTGAAGCCTTCTTACAGGAATCCTCCCCATAGAGGATTTTAATGTCGCTATTGATGTTTTCACGGACGTACATATAGACATGTTACTGTATATGCTTTTGGTGTCAAGAAAATAATGTGAAACTGTTTACGATTCGCAGAGAGCTATGCTCTGCGTTAACAGCAGAAAATCTCGACTGTCCACGAGAAAAGCTTAAAAAACAATGGGGTTTGAATTTAGAAGTTACCCAATAAGTTGGAAATGGAACGTTCATTTGTCACCAGATGGCTCCCCGGACGCGGTACAGCGCTAGCGTTCGAAGCGGAAGCTGACGGAACCATCAGAATCAGTCTGAGAGGGTCACATAACATAACAGGTGTACGCACATGTGAAGGTACGACATTGACACAAGCCTGGAATGAAACATCTGACGATGAGGAACGTAAGAATTTGAAAAACCCCGAGACGAAATGGGAATAGCGAAGGGACAGGGAAAGGAACTACTTACGTAAATCCTTAACGGCTGGAAACCAGGTATTACTTAATTTTTAGCCAGTGTCCCTGTTGAAATTGATATGATTTCTACGTACGGTATTTCCACAGCTTCCCGTATAATCCTGTCTAGTATCAATAAGAGCTCGAGCATCTTGGAACATTACATCATGACCCGACGATAGAGCGTGCTCAGCTATTGCTGATTTGCTGGCTAATTGGGATGCATATTACATTCATGTCCCTTGATACGAGTACCAATGGTCCTTGTTCACTAAAGTGCCGATTGAATCGGTCATGTCTCTCATTGGACACCTGTTCCCTGAGGACATTACTAAGCTATTTTACCACTGCATATCTTCCAATTATTTCTTGTGGGGTGGAAATTTTTACGAACAGACGGACGGAGTGGCTATGGGAACTCCACTTTCGCCCGTAGTGGCTAATTCTTTTATGTAGCATTTTACGGTGGAGACTATTGCTTCGGACCTGTCAAACCTATGATGTGGTGGAGTGTTTTTGATGATACATTTGTGGTCTGGACAGAAGGTCCTGAGAAACATTATCTATTTCTAAACCTTCTAAATCAGCAAGGTCCTTCAATTAAATTCACTAAGGAGATGGAGTCCGATGGAAGCCTTCCTTTCTTGGATGTTCTAGTAAGAAAGAAACCGGACGGCTCGTTAGGACATACCGTGTACCGTAAGCCTAGGCACACAAATGGCTATCATAATGCAGATTCTCACCACCACCCAGCACAAAAACAAGGCATTCTCACGATACTCACCAGGAGGGCGAGACGAATTTGTGAGCCATCAAATATCCAGGTGGAGATGGACACACTCAAAGTCACATTCAAGGGTAATGCTTACAGCGATTTGGAGATTCATAGAGCCCTGCATCCCTGAGAAATGACCAAGCAAAGCTCACAGAAGGAAGAAGTGAAGTGAACTGCCTACTTGCCTTTCATTCATAACACCACAGATCGAATTAACAAGGTCCTCCGCAATCACAATATAAAAACTGTGTATGGCACGGTCACTAAAATTGCTCACAGTCTGGGTTAAACCAAGGACAAATTGTCCCCACTTTTACATCCTGGGGTATACGAATTTCCTGTACTTGCGGTAAGGTATACATGGCCAAACATGCCGGTCCATTGGTACTCGCATCAAGGAAAATGAACGTAATAGTCGTCTCAACCAGCCAGACAAATCAGCAATAGCTGAGCACGCTCTATCGTCGGGTCATGATGTCATGTTCCAAGATACTCGAGCTCTTACCCACACTAGACACTACAGGTCCGGGATTATACGGGAAGCTGTGGAAATATGCAGAAATTCCAACAATTACAGCAGGGACACTTGCTGTCTATTAAGTAATACCTGGTTGCCAGCCATTAAGTATTTACGTAAAAAGTTCTCTTCCGTGTCCCTTCACTATTGTTATTTCGTTTCGGTGTTTTCAAATTCGCACATTCCTCATCGTCGGATTTTAATTCCAGGTTTATGTCAATGTCGTACCTTCATATGTGCGTACGCCTGTTATGTTATGTGACGTTCTCAGACTGATTCTGATGGATCCGTCAGCTTTTGCTTCGAACGCTAGTGCTGTACCGCGTCCGGGGAGCCATCTGGTGACGAATGAACGTACCATTTCCAACTCTATTGGGTAACGTCTAAATTCAAAACTCATTGTTTTAGAAGTCTTTCTCGTTGTCAGTAGAGATTTAATTATGATGGCGCAAAGCGTAGTTCTCTGCGAAACATAAAGAATTTCACCTCATTTTCTTGACACGGCATTAGCCCAAAAGCCTATATTATGTCTATACGTATATGAATGTTTTGACATTCTAACGGTGAATGAAACCCCCCGTACGTCCCGATGAACCCATAGAACACTCTACAGCCTAGCTTCAGCAACGCCTGGTAATGTGACAGAAAAATTTCTAATTACATTTATTTCCATTTTTCAGACAACTAACTCCAGTCTTGTGCTGTGGAACAACGGCAACTTGGCCATGTTGCTGAACTTATTCTCTGTATTGAACTTGCTGTACTCCCTCACTAAATAAAGCTGTTCATCTGATCGCACCATGTGTCTTCTCCTCTATACATTGTAATGTAATAATTAATGTGTTCCTTCCTTAACAGTCCCATAATTATGCAAACATGTAAATAACGACCTTACCCCTAGAAAGACGGACATAAGTTCATTCCTCTACATGCCCCCATGAACGAATGGAGTAGAGACACCACAGCACTCAAAGGACACTGGCAATAGAAACGACAAATATCAAATGGATATCTATATAATAATAGGGTATACTGCTTTCGCATTCAACTGATTCTATCCGGCAACTTTGTATAAGCCGTCGCGATATCAAAAGGCGGAAACCCAATTGTTATGTAACCCTTTAAACGAATGTGTTGTGCGGAGTAGAAGATACTCGCTTCCACCTAAATCTATTCTACTTTTGCATGCATTTGGGAAACCCCGAAGTATTTCACAAGCAACTCGCAAAGCCAGCAAACTTCACGTAGTTCAGAACAAACATGTGGATGGAAGCACAAACGGACGGTGAGTGCAGGGGCGTTGCTGATTTTTAGACAAATAGTGATTACAGTGAGATTATAACATTCAGTTTAAAACCAACAGGAAATAACTTCAATGGAAATAATTAACAATAAAATACATAAAGGAAACAAACGGGACCATCAAGGTTATGGAATGGTTTTAAATTCAGGGTGTGTGAGGTTGACGAAAGGGCAAGAAATTGTACATTTTCCAAGTGACACACTTTTAACTCTCGAAGTAGAAAATTTTTCGCACAAAAAATAGAGACTTGTACAACAACGTGGAAAAGAGAAGCTTATACAAATATTGTATAAAAACAAATCATTTAGAAAAAGAAGAAGAAATTAGAAGAAACCAGATTCAATTCTTAAACAGCCACGAAAACTGCATTTCTGTCACGATGTCTTTGAAGAATACATCAGAATGCTGAGCAAGGACATCATATTTATCTTCACACAGGAAGGGGTGAAAAATATAAAGAATAACCTCAAGAACAACAGTGACATGGGTGCTTCAAGTGGACATTTTACGTCAACATGGGTATGTGTAAGGATGTAAGGGGACAATTAACAAAGGATAATAAAGTAGCGGGGATCGATGGTAAGTTCACCGGACAAAAAATTAGTCACCCCAGGAGAAATCTCTACAAGCATCATTTAATAGCGTGCAATCCCGTCTCTGGACTTGATATGCGCCTGCATTCGGTTAGGAAGTGAGTCCACAAGTTTGTGGAGGTACGTTGCATTCCACCAAATTGTGCGGATGCATTTGTCGACATTTTACCCGCTGTTCCAACATGTCCCACAGATTCTCAATGGGGTTCAAGTCAGGTGATTCTGCAGGCCAATCGAGATGTAATATGGTCGGGGGAGTGTTAATAAAGCCGGTCACATATGTGTCCGGAGCGGTGAACTTTCCTGTATTCATCTCTAAAAATCGGGGTATCAATAAAATACTGATCATGAAGAGCTTGACTGAAAGGCAACACCTGATCATTCAGAACGTTTAAATAAACATGCTGGTTATTGTTAGTGGTCACCTCAGTGAGCGAACCCAATCCATGATACTAGAAACTGCCGAGAAACCTCTCAGACCCACCTCCGGCTTGAACTTGACATTGCGCGCATCCAGGACGAAATGCTTCATTTGACCCTCAGTGCACTCGGCGACGTGTGTCATTGGAATGCAGGCAAAACCGTTATTCGTTACACCACAGTGCGTTCCGTCAGCCAGCTACTGTCCACGTTGGATGATTTCTAGCCCATTGAATACGCACAGCTTTATGTGCCTCTGTGAGCAGTGACCGACTCGAAGTGTTCAATGCATGCAGTTCCCTGCTAACAGGTTGGGATGGACCTTCATTCACTGACTGCAGCAATTAATGTCGGGTTTGGAAGTGATTTTGATTCACAAGCAGTCTCCGGCCCTTCTCGTTCACGATCTTTATCCAACCACAATTGTGACGTCGTGTTTCATGGCCACGTGTAGTACACCACTGCTTATAGATACGTTGAACAGCCTGCTGCGAAGCACCAACAAACCCAGCAACTTCACGAACCGCATGGCTATGCACACTTGACCCCTTATGCCACTCTGTCGCATCCTTACGTCTACCCATGTTGATGTATATTGCCCGCTTGAAACATCAATGCCTGACTGATCGCTACTGCCTTGAGGTCACGGAGAAGCATTGCGCATGCGGTTGAGCACGGGACTCGTTCGCTTCGCCATCTGTACAGGCTTAACGATCCATCTATGCGTGCGCACTACGATGGCTATTTTTTCCGGTGAGTTTATTTTGTTAAACATATAAAATAAATGTTTTATTGCGCACAAATGAGCAATCGTCTGTACAGAATTTTGTTAAGGATTCTAATCTCAGTTTACACCTAAGTACGTGATAGCGTTCACAAAGTTCGCCGCATCTTTTGCACCAGCATGGAAACTCACTTTAATACACAGGCGTTGGTGAAACCCATGGACTGAGAGTCTGGTCACAACGTGTCTCAACTCATAGCCTCCCTGAGTCCAGTTGCGGTTGATCATCGCATCACATTGGTAAAAGTCCCACCATATGCTGTCCCTTTTTAGTTGAAGCTCTTGTAGGAGTTCCTTATACGCTGGGGTGGCCGGGAGCAGTAGTTCCAAACGCAGCTCTTCCACAGAGAATACTTCCCTCGAGAGTTGGTATACGAGGCGTGATGGAGTGTACTTTGATAGGCAAAGTACTTTCTTTAAATAAAATGCTTTCACCTTCTCTATACTATGTAGTTGTCTCTTTCCAAGATATATCCATGTATTTTCTAATCCATAGGTGGCTACAGAACTAGCCTTAAGATGAAATAACCGGATGGCACTTGAAAGTGAGAGACGGCTCAAAGATCTGATGTCGTTAATGGATTTTATGGCAGCATTTAGTCGGTCTTTTACATGTAAAGAGAACACATTCTCCGGTGTTTGAAAAGTGACTCCTAGGTACTCAAAATTTGTGACTGACTTCAATTGCTGGTCATTGATTAAGAATGTTCCCCCTTTTCCATCTTTTCTGAAGGTCAAAGAGACAGTATTATTTTCATTTAACCCCAGCTGGTTCTCTTCTGCCCACTTCGTAACATTATTAAAAGTAGTCTGCAAATCCAACTGAGAAGTTGACTTCAGAACCATGTCATCTGCATACATGAGAATATTGATATTTTCTGAATCTTGGTCTAAACATATACAGACTACAGTTGATGAACTGCTAATATTTTGGAATTCGCTCTGAATGCACTGAAATACATGAAATCTATGAAACTTGGAGCGATGATAAAATGGTATATAAAGAAGAGAGGAGAATCCCCTACCTAGGTTCATGCCAAGGGATAACATTAGAAACCAGCGTTTTTACACTTCTTGCGGCATTACTGACATTGCGTCTGACATAACAGCTTGATGGCCCAATATGAATTTTATACGAAATAGAACTAATTTACTTAATTCTTGACTTACATTTTTGGCGAAATTAGGGCTCACGGCCCGCTCTTACACTTAACCACTTTCAATAATAATATTTAAAAATGTATACATAAAAATAAAAGCAAGACATAGTAATTCTAGGAATCGAAATGGAAAACCACCTACTGTTGATTGATACAACATAAATACAATTAAAATTAAATGCTTAATACTGAACATATAATGTTATCTAAATAACTGCACCTATCAGTCAAGTGAAGTAAATTTACAACAATATCTTAAACTATAATAGGCAGCTGAAATGTTAACTACTAAGCTACAGTTGTGTATTATACATACAATTAAAATAAAAACACAATATATACCAAACGGATGATGGAAGTATAAACAATTAAGATAGAGTAACACATGAGTAGGGCAGTAGGAGTCATAATACTCCTTCAAGAATAATAGTAATGAAGGCTGTAGTACATAACGGATAAAATAAAACCCGCTCACACAACATACATACACACACACACACACACACTGACTCATATAATTCGGTTATTTGTTCCCAGGGAAAACGTTGGGTAGGCAGATATGAATTGAAGTGAGGAAGTCAAGTGCCGAATATCCACTGGCAGTGCATTCCAGAACCTCGATGGCATTGCGGATGCCATGAGAAAAACAAATCGAAAACTTGATTCAATCTTCGTGGACTACAGAACAGTATTTGAAGTGCTTCAAATGTCGACCAATATTGTATATTTATATTTCAGCCAATAAGCATTGTCCTGTATATATTTAATTACCCAATGAAATGTAGGAGTGTGTCGGATTTTAGCGCAGAGTTTTCTGGAGCCCTCCTCTCAGGTATATAAGCTGGCACATTTTGCGAACCAGGAGGCCTTATTGTTCGCTCAGGTCTACTGTGTGTGATTGCAAAGGGAGACGGGGTGCCTTTTTCTTCGCCAGGACGTCCATCTGCTCAAGGTAGTGACAGTTCTGGTTTAACTAAGTGATAGTCTTTGAAAGCTACCTCGAGCGGAAGGTTTCCAATTTTAAATAACGTAACTTCAATTTTCTAAAATGTAAATTTCTAAACTTCTAAATTTCAAACTTCTAATATAAATCTCAAACAAACCAAAGGAACTTAAACGTAATCAGGGAATAAAGAGTGAGATACCCTCTTGTGTTCCCTATCAACTTAATTTTGAGGTGACTATGATTTTCTAACCGTTTGTAATCTCTGTAACTTAAATATTTTCTGTATCCTGAAATCTTGTTTTGTCACTCAGCGAATTGTTTTGTTAAAATTTCACATCTGAAAAATGGAGAAGGAAATGTAACTTTAATTTTAAAGTTTTAAATTAACCTTTTGACTCTCTTATATCGACCCATACATGCCCGCACTTTCTTTCACGTCCGTTCACCTCGAAATGCCGGTAACAATTGGTAGCAGAGCGTGGTTGAATGGGTCTGGATAAACCCCCTTTTGACTGGTAATCATAGAAATTAACTCCGAACTCTAAAACATTTTCTTGGTTACTGGAAATTTTCAAAATTCATTAGATTTCCTATCAATTTGGCAGGTCCTAGTGAAGTCCTTGCACCTGGGTAACTGCGCAAGGAGGAATTGATTTATGAACTTCTAATAAAGAAGTTCCAACCTGGCGGCACGGTTGTGGCAGACAATGCCAAACTTAAGGAATCATTAGAATTTCCCATATGTATCCCGGTATTTGGGGACAAGGAAATTGATGAGGCTCTGTCCAATATCACCGACAATACCACCGAGCTAGATTCTGTAGTTAGTTTCTTTGAAGTTAGCGATCCTTCATCTAATCAACTTAAAAGAGTTCAGGCTAGATGGTTTCATTTTATAATAGGGTTAGGGACCTACAGTATTGTCTCTAAAACTATAGGATGAGAAACGAGTAATCTTTTGGAACACTGGCCTGATGTGTCGAATCGGGTTAGTCAATTGTCGTCTGGGGCCTCTAGATCTGTTCACATTTCGGCTACTTTTAATCTTAATAATGAATTGCTGTTTCCCAGTGGTCGTGCGCGTTGTCTCCAGAAAGCGGTTGAGCCCTCAAGACATAGTCTACTGGGGAACCCCTCTTTTGAATAAGGCCAGTGAATCTATAAAACCAGGAGCAACAGAGGAAGCGGGGTCATTCGTTATTCGTTTCTCAGTCGGAAGGCAGTCGTGATTGCCATGGTATTTCTTTGTTATTCATTTCTACGTGACTCTATTACAAAGATAATTGTGAGGATAGTGTAATGACAGTGAAGCTATAAGTCTCATAAAGTCTTATAAATACGGGACTGCAAAGTCCGTTATTGTGGCAGTTACCTTTGCCCTTGTGACGCCACGCTATTATGCTAAGTGCGGTAGGCACCGCGTATGTGGAATATTCGAGGGACGGTAAAGACGGTTGCCGCATATACCGCTATAATTATCGTGAACTGAATAAATATTTGCTATACGCCAACAGTTATGGGGTCGCGTATCGTGGTCGCGGTTGATGCATGTGCATTCGTTTCGATCATTGCTCTTGTATGCGAACTGATACGGGTTCTATTCCGTGAAACATTAACTCTGAACAAAGCAATATCTTAGTGATCTTATTATTTGTGGAATTATGTTTGCTTAGCTAGTGTGCGCGTATACAATAGAGCAAGTGTTGAATTATCATATATTCATTTATTCTAGGAGTGTTTTTCTACACGGATTACGATGGTATCTTCCTGTGTGGTTCATATGTATTGTAATCACATTAAGTGTGGCATGATGGCTGTGTAGATCTGTTGACGTTGCAGCCATGTAGAGGGTGTGAAGCAGAGATCGACCAAGCTAAGTGAAAATGTCGATATTATAAGCATGTTCTTAGACAGAAGGAATCATCTTAGTTTCAATCAATGTAGATGTTAGAATAATGTTAAATGTCAGCTCACTAGTGCTGAGCTATTCTTGATTTTAGATTACGTAGTTGAATATGCGGGGTAAATGCATGCTAGTGGCCTTATTTATTTATTTATTTATTTATTTATTTATTTATTTATTTATTTATTTATTTATTTATTTATTTATTTATTTATTTATTTGTTCTTTTTCTGTGTTAGCTTGGTATTGAGTAAAGGGTTGTTAGTATGTGTAGATAGGGGTGTGTGTTTATTTGTGTTTATTTCAGGGTATTCCGATGTATGTGTGAGGTGTGGTACAGGAAGGTAGCTTCATCATTACTGAGGACATGCGGCCTTAATGTTGTGAGGAATAAGTAAAGTCAGGACAGCGTGGGTTTCTTATATTTCCATGTAAGAACGCGTTTTCAGGTATATTTTGGCTGCCAGAGGAATGCAAAGGGGACGTTGAGATGTTAGTGTCTTTTAGTTAGCAGAGAAGTCAGGTGATCCGGGTTGGAGAATATTATGAGTGTATTTGTAATGAAAGGCAGATATCACCTAGTAAATAATAAGGCTGCTAAAACAGGGATAAGAGGCCTGTGAATATTGCTGTGAGGGGAAATTTTGAGTGAAAGCTGCTTAGAAGGTAACGGGCTTGAATACGCCTGGAAATTTAGTGATACAGTTGAGATTCGAACTCCCATGCCGCGAGTATAGAATGCTTGAGTGACGTCTTATTTGATAGAGAATTGTGCGGCCAATATATGAAATATGAAGGCGTGGTGTTTCTGTTGAGACAGAATATTTTCATGAATTGGAGATATAATTAGATTTGTGTAGCGAGGCTGCAATTGTTAGCAGAGACAAACCTGCCCTTGTAATGTGAAAGACGGCTGGCTTTGTACCGCTGTGAGTGAAAGTATACACCCAGACCCTACTTTTATGAATGGACACCCGTTCGCCATGTCCGCTCTCGGCTAGGTAGAATTTTTGTGACGTTACAGTTGACTAGCAATGAAACTGGAAATATGACCGACCGCTGCGACAGAAAGGCTAGATTTATGGAGCCAAAGCCAGGTCTGGGTCATACATGTCGTGGCCTTACTTATGAAGAAGTGTTTTCTCTGTATGTTCTATTATCAGTTATCCAGTGATTGTGTCTCTTTTTCAGTATATATTGTTTATTTTACTTGTCATCTGTTTGTGTGTTTCCTATCCGGTTCGTTGTCCATGTGTTGTGTCAACGTTGTATAAATGATTTGCATTTTAAATGTAGCCCGGAGCTAGTATTTTTAAGGGACGACAGCTTCAGTGCTGATCCATTTGCGACAGAACGGTCCGTCACTAGAAGCAGTGTAGTATGTAAGATTAGGAACCCCTGTATTTACCATGTTTCTATTAATTACCTTGAATATGTATATATGTGTATATAATGGATTGAAACTAGCGTGATTTTCTTTTGTCGAGGAATAGCTTATTGGACGATCGTAATTGCAACCCTTCGGGGATTTTGGCATATTAATTTAGCGGCGTCGATCTCATGAAGGATGTAGATCCTGCCAAGATTTTAATTATGTTTTTATGTGTTTTTCATTTGTTCGGCATTTAGTCCCATTAACGTAATTTGTATAAACTTGTAATTATTGCTGATGTGCTCGGCACATTGTAATTTGATTATCAGGTTGAGTCAAGTTGTTATTGTTTTTATTATTTGTTTTCCTTTAGTTTTGATAATTTTATCATTTGCTTAGTTAAATAAATCTATTTCCCCCGATTTTGCTTCTTATTCACACGAAATGATACTGTTTCCCATTCATATACCTTTGGTATTTACTTCCTGGGAAGGTAGATTTAGATTTAACGCCCATTTTTGAACGAACGTACCGCGAGCACATAGGCTTAGCCTGACATATTTATATTTGTTGAATTGGCATGTTTCAATACGTCGTACAGTCGATCGCTTATGAACTAACCCTGTTTTATTTATAGGACAGAATGGGGAAGAGTTCGTATCTAGGATTAAGTTTTGGAGTCAGTGATGTCACTAAAGATATTACCGTACTTCGCCAAAGTGTGGAAGAAGGTTGCAGCACCTGGCGTGCTCGAACGTGTCCGGTAATCTACCGCTCCCTGCTCGTACACTAACTTGGCGACAGCTATTGGTTCCGGGATATGACAAGTACTATTAAAAATTTGGAAAATCTGTGACTCGTAAAATATCGATCACATATTAAGATTAACGACATGCTTTATAGAGTTTGAAAGCCAGTAACAGAAATATTTCCCTTAAAGAGGAATACATCTGTGTGTATTATCTTTAGTGTTACAAGGGATATACAGAAGCAATGTCTTCTTCCGTGACTCTATCACTACATCCTAAGTCAACGAATACAACGAAGTTGTCTCTTAATATAGTCAAACATTAAAATCCAAGTTCCTTGTTAAAAATATTAGGTCCTCAGCCTAAATAATAACTCTTTCACTTTGAGTAATTAAGTAATTAAAAATATACACCTAATTAGAATACTGGATAGCGAGCATAATATAAGTAGTCAATGCTCCACAGAACACAAGCAGAAAATTAAGATTTATTTTAAAGAGATGGCCTGCAGTAAAACTCAGTTTAGAATGAGCTAATTGCTGCGAGAATGAAGTTAATTCTTGGGCAGTTCCACTCCCTAATGGTTGGTGTAGGATTAATGTGGTCACAGAAGAAGCCGTATTGTCAGCTTCAGACGAAGCCGGGAAGCAAACTATTCCGATGGTGATCAACTGTATCAGGTGGAATACGTCCCATATCACAACAGATGAAATTACTTGCGGATTGCTTGATATTTCACTCTGGAAAATATCGGATATGAAAGAAATGAAGTAGTAGTATCGGGGCTGTAGATCGAATTAATCAGGTGAGCTACCTTTGTGACATAGTCGTATAGAATACGAACTGTCCTGATGGAGCACAGGTCTCGAGTTGTTCTATTATTGGAGAACGGAGTGGTTACTGTCCCATAACAAGTGATACCGTTCTCAGATTCATCCTCTTTACTAGTATGAGAGTAACGAAGACATTTATGAAGTATTTCATTCAAAATACGTAGAATTCTTCTTAAAAAAATTACACTGTTAATTAACCGCAAATAAACTACTGATGAAATCAAGTGCGCAAAATTGCGCATAATATTATCAGTCTTATGAGTCAAAGAGAGCGCCTCCCCATACAAAACACACAAGGCAACGATGTAGATTAGAATTTGTGTCACAGTCTTCATGGACCGCCTATGTTCAACTGCGAACTTCACCCGCAGTATCAGTTCAATCTTAGCTAACTTGAGATACAGTTTTTCTACCTTTCTAATATAACAGGTTAAGCTGGGTATCAAAGTGACCATGGGCAATATGAATACCGCAAGATCCAGAGAACCTCGCACGACTTTCGCCATTCCTTCGTGGCGGTATGAAATACCTTGAAGTAGGTAAAGTATGATATTGCGCACGAAGCCGGCAACTATGATGACTATGATGGTGATGGTGGTCAACACTCCTCTTTTACTAAACTTGAGACGTTGAGTGTTAGAGTCCAGTTCGTACGGCATGAGGCCACACCATCTCCATATGTACAAAAGTGGAAGAAACTCTGAAAGTAAACACTTGTTTGGCTTCATCTTCACGCTCGCAGGAGTTCTGGAGGTAGCGAGTGTACCTGAGAACGCCGTAACTATAACAGAACTTCCATATATTGAGTTGTTGCCTTGTCAGTCCGCTTCAGTCTGATCGACTGCTGTTTTCTCTTAGCCGGTCAATTAAATTAACAGCGCAAACAACTACTTTGCGTGATAGCTCTTCATTGTCAAAGAATACAATGCCCTCAAAAGTATGTCAGTAAATCGGTTGATGAATTTCGTCAGCTAGAAAAGTGAATCGATATTGTACAGATGCAGATGCATGAACAAGACCATGTTAGAATATATTTATCTTGAATTCTGACTTGTTTTGATAATAATTGTAGTACGTCGCTCTGTTTATAAGTGATCCCTGCGAGATGGCAAATCGTAGTAGGGAATAGGTGATTATTGTTTGTGAGGAAGTACATTTAAGAAATCACCCCCTTTTAACACTAATTATTAGGAAGAAAATGGGGTTTTGATCTAACTTTTGTTCAAATTATAGGGATGAAATTCAAATTCTCCCCAGGCCTCGCCAGCCTAATACCGAACACTGGGCGCCTTTTAGTCACCTGTTACGACTAGCAGGGATAAAGCGGATGTAATATACAGGCACCCAACCTCAGTTAGAAGCAGTAACTAGAGAGCGAAGTGTGGTGGTGATTATAGTTTTAAGAGGAAGAACAACTAGCCAACCATCCTCTTTATATCACTAATCAGAGGAAAAAATGGAAGGGATCCGACACATCGAAAAATGACGGCATCAGTCAAAGAAAGACAAGGGCCACGAAGGCCGTGAGAATGAAAGACTCCCTGGGATTTGCGAACCTAAAGCCGTTGGGGTCGGAAAAGAACAACAGTTGACCAAGGGAGGTCGGATAACAGTGAAGAGCCTTACACAAGTAAGAGGAATCAATGCCAGGACTCAGCTAAGGGCCCCGTTGTCACCAACCAACGCTCCCTTGTGGCTCCTTTTAGTTGCCTCTTATGACAGGGAGGGGATATCATGGGTGTTATTCTACCGCCCCCACCCACAGGGGGAGAGAGGGAAAAGTAGAAGAGGATCAACCAGTGTGTTTCCAGACACGTCGGAGGTAAACGCGGGATTGTACAAATCAAAACAACAGACGTCCCTGAGAAGATACAAAGTACAGTGGATTGTTTATGAGCTAAGCCTGTTTTAGTTATAAGACAGAACGGGGAAGTGTTCGTGTCTAGGATTAAGATTTTGAGTCAGAGTTGACGGTAAGAATATTAGAGTACATCGCCAAAGTGTGGAACATGGTTGCAGCGCCTGGCGTGCTCGAACGTGCCCGGTAATCAACCGTACATTCTTCAGGCGCAACTTCCTGCTCGTACACCAACATGGAGACAACTACTAGAAGTGGGATATGCCAAGTACTTCTCGTAAAAAAGTTTGAAAATCTGTGACTGGTAAAATATAGACGTATGCAAAGATTAACGAAATGCCTTATAAACTTTGTAACCAGTAACATAAATATTTCCTTTCCGGACTGAGTGGCTCAGACCTTCTGACCGCATGTTGGCAGGTTCGATCCCGGCTCAGTCCGGTGGTATTTGAAGGTGCTCAAATACGACAGAGTTACTGGAACGTAAATAATCTCCTGGGGGTCTAAATTCCGGCACCTGGGAGCCTCCAAAAACCGTGAAACTATTTAGTGGGATGTAAAACAAATAGCATTATCATTAAATATTTTCTTTACAGAGGAATAAATCTGTTTGTATTATCGTTAGTGTCACTCGGGATATACAGAAGCAATATCTTCTTCTATGTCTCTAACGCTAATTCCTAAGTTAATGAATACAGAGAAATCATCTCTAAATATAATCCAATATTACAATCAAACAATCTCAGAGACAAGGCAGACATTGCAGTAAATCTGGGCATATCGTGAAATGCAAATGCTGTCGGAGTTTCATATTAGGAACTGTATAATTTCTATCTAAATAGGCTTGTTTGAATGTACTGTCAATTTGAAACGAAATTTCCATTTGCGACTTCTTTGTTTTCTTCTCATTTACATTGAGCAACATCGTTACAACAGCTACAGGGACTACTTTCTTACTAGTATCGAATTAGCTACCCAGAAGGGAACGTTTGTTTTTCATACAGACGGTGTGTACGTAATACTCTTAACGAATCAATCAACAAATACTGCAAAGAAATTGGAAATTTATTGAACATCTCCCTTGGTAAGTTATTCCAATCCCTAACTCCCCTTCCTATAAATGAATATTTGTCCCAATTTGTCCTCTTGAATTCAAAATTTATCTTCATATTTTGATCTTTCCTACTTTTAAACACCGTTCAAACGTATTCGTCTACTAATATCATTCCACGCCATCTTTCCGCTGACAGCTCGGAACATACCACTTAGTCGAGCAGGTCGTCCTTTTTCTCCCAAGTCTTCTCACCCCAAACTTTGCAACATTTTTGTAACGCTACTCTTTTGTCGGAAATCACCCAGAACAAAGAGAGCTGCTTTTCTTTGGATTTTTTCAGTACTTGAATCAAGTAATCCTGGTGAGGTTCCGTACACTGGGACCATACTCTAGGTGGGGTCTTACCAGAGACTTATATGCCCTCTCCTTTACATCCTTACTACAACCCCTAAACGTCATCATAACCATGTGCATAAATATTTACCCTTTACTTACAATCCCATTTATGTGATTACCCCAATGAAGATATTTCCTTATATTAACACCTAGGTACTTACAATGATTCCCAAAGGGAACTTTCACCCCATCAACACAGTAATTAAAACTGAGGGGACTTTTCCTATTTATGAAACTCACAACCTGACTTTTAACTCCGTTTATCAACATACCATTGCCTGCTGTCCTTCTCACAACATTATCGAGGTCATTTTGCAGTTGCTCACAATCTTGTAACTATTACTGTATACATCATCTGCAAAAAGCCTTACCTCTGATTCCACTTCTTTACTCATATCACTTATATATTAAATGTAAGGAAACATAAAGGTCCAATAATACTGCCTTGAGGCATTCCCCTCTTAATTATTACAGCGTCAGATAAAGCTTCGCCTACTCTAATTCTCTGAAACTTATTTTCTAGAAATATATCAACCCGTTGAGTTACTCTTTTTTCTAGTCCAATTGCAATTAGTCTCCCATGAACCACCTTATCAAATCCTTTAGGCAGGTCAATCGCGATACAAACCATTTGACCTCCTGAATTTAAGATATCTGCTATATCTTGCTGGAATCCTACAAGTTGAGCTTCAGTGGAATAACCTTTCCTAAAACCGAACTGACTTCTATCGAACCAGTTACAAATTTCCCAAATCTTACATGCAACGCATGTCAAACTGAGTGGCCTGAAATTTTCAGCTTTTCTGTCACCCAGGGGCTACTATACCAACTCTCCATTCATTTCGTACAGCTCCTTCAACCAAACAATATTCAAATAAGTACTTTAGACATGGTAACATAGCCTTTAGTATATCCCCAGAAATCTTATCAATTCCAACCACTTTTCTAGTTTTAAACTTTTGTATCTTATTGTAAATCTCATTGTTATCATATGTAAATTTTAATACTTCTTTAGCATTAGTCTCCTCCTCTATCTGGACATTATCCTTGTAACTAACAATCTTGACATACTGCTGACTGAATATTTCTTCCTTTTGAAGATCCTCACATACACACTCCCCTTGTTCATTAATTATTCCTGGAATGTTCTTCTTGGAACCTGTTTCTGCCTTAAATTCACGCCGGTAAGGGTACACCTGAGGCATGTAGAGATGTGACTTTTTGTGGTCCCAGTGCGAAGAGATGTCGTCAGATCCATTCCCTTACAGAAAGCTACAAATGTGCAGAGATGTGTTTTCGAATGAATATGGACACAAAAGAGTGTATTACGCGTGCACAGAAAACTCGCTTGCTCTTTTTATTTCTATCGGGCTGCACATGATGTGACTGGTCCAGGAGTTACGAGGTACTCTGCCTGTGAAGCGAGTGTGTTGTTTATGGGTCTCCCCTACCGTTCCCTACTTATCAAACAAGCCATAAGATTTGAGCTGATTTGCGTTGCACCGAAGGGTGGAGGAGAAGAGATCGGCCATGGCCTGTAAATGAAATCTGTCGTGGAATCTTCCTGGAAGTGAGATTGAGAAACTACAATAAACCATTCTCAGCACAGCCGAGTTTGGGATTTGAACATTCTCGAATCCTGATTGCATATTTTCACCATAGCGAACACTATTGTAGATGTCACTGTAAGCATCCTCCGCCTTCCACCTCAGTTATGGGGTTCACAGATAATGCTGATACCATACCTGTACCTTATTAAGTGCCTCCCAAACCACCCAGCCGGTGTTCTTGCAGTTTACACAGTGGTTACTCCGCAAATTAGCTGGGCTTTGTATTGAATAATACAATGAACGTCTATCCTATTGGCAGGGAAGTGCCTCGTACATAGAGCAAGCTCCTTATTTAAATAACAATAAGGTTCTTTCACTGTGAGCGTATGCAACCACAAGTAAAAAAATGCCCCTAATTAGAGAACTGCATAACGAGCATGATATAAGTGTAGTCAATGCTCTACAGAACACAAGCAGTAAATTAAGATTTAATTTGAATAGATGGCCGGCACTAAAACTCAATTTAGAATGAGCCGATTGCTGTGAGAATGAGCTTAATTCCTCTACAATGGAATCAATCTGCTAACGGATGAAGCCGTATACTTAGTTGCGAAGTCAGGAATCAAACTATTCCGATGGTCATCAACTGTATCAGGTGAAATACGTCCCATAACATAAAAATTGAAATATCATGCAGATTTCTTGATATTTCACATTGAAAAAATGCGATATAGTTGATAGATATCTGATATTAAAGAAATGAAGCAAGTGAATATTCTAAATATATATCGGGGTTGAAGACTGAAAAATTCAGTGATCTACATTTCTGGCATCGTCGTGAAGAAACTTAACTGTCCTGATGGAGCACAGGTCTTTAGTTATATTTTTAATGGAAAATTATTTGATTACTTTCCCATAAGAAGATATATCGTTTCCAGATTTGTCAGTACGCCGCCCAGACCAAAACTGAGCCACTGCCGCCTGGACAAAACCATGTCCGCACGCCGGATCCATAGCTCCATGGCACATACGCCACACTCTCACGCGCCCATCAGCTCGATACAACTGGAACCAGGATTCCTCGGACATACCACACGCCGCCACTCTTCTATGGTCCATTGCCGACGTTTGCGGGCTCATGCACGTCGTTGAGCTCTGTGTCGAGGTGTCAGCATAGGAACATGAGTTGATCGTCGGCTGGTGAAACCTATGCGGTGGAGTTGCCTCCTTACAGTCCTGGTAGAAATGGGTTCCTGACTCCCAACATTCAGCTGAGTGGTGATCTGACTTACAGTAGCCCGTTCAGCTCCCAGTATGGTTCTTCGGAGGCAACGTGATATCCGTCCGTTAACCACCTGTGGTCTTCCGTGCGGCGGTTTACGTGGGTGGTATCATACTTTCTGCGATATTGAAGATCCACCCTCCACCCTTTTGACCTCGGAGACGCGAATTCGCGTGTAATCTCCCGTGCTTCGATGATCATCCCACGTTCAAAGTCGATTAACTCGCCACGTGTTGCCATCTTCACGACAGTGTTGTCTGTGACAGACTGCTCACCTACTCAGCAACTAGCAACAACGCTCAGGGGTCAAACATGGCAAATGTTTTAATGGGACACCCCTTGTCCTAACATTCGGTCAGTCAGTGTGTATAACTATAGGTATACAAAATCTCCTACTCCCAGCCGTTACGAGAGTGAACTTACATGAAAAGAAAACCAATACATATCTAAAAGTGTTCCCATATATTACAGCTATAAATATATTTTTCAAATACATAGAAATAGTACAGCGAAGTTGTGTTCGCTCTTCTTAAATAATGAACAAGTTAATGGCGGTTTCTACCTTCTAACATTCCGGTTGGCTTGTATTACTAACACCTGCATGCCTCCAGGCTTTAACTAGTTGATGTCAGAGCCCTCACAGAGCGAGTACATTACTGGCTACACCTCGGTAAGACGAGATTACAACCCTCGCTATGGTGTTAATGCGGGTTTCTACCTTCTAACATCCCGGTTGGTTTGAACCCTAACACCTGCATACCTCCAAGCTTTGAGCGGTTACCTTTCCTCGAGAGCTACAGTGCAGCTCTCCCCACGTTAGTCCGATCACAGCCCACGTATACGCAAGAGCCCCTGCACCAGACTGAAGTTAAGAAAGGAATCCGGTTAGGAGGATGAATCCTCCGCATTAGCCCAATACGCTCTCTCCAACTTACTGCCATAAAAGCCCATGTATCACCACTAGCTCCTGTGCTAGACTAAAGTTATGAAGGGCAGTTGGTTAGAATGGTGAGATATAGCCCGCCTCCTTAAAGTTAGTCTAATATAACCAATGTACAGCAGCTATATTGCCTAGTAGCCCCTGCCTCATTTCGTTACAAGTTGTAAGCCCCTGAGGTAGCTCTCTAGAGTTCAGTCCATAAGAATACAGTATAGCAGTCATCTTGCATAGTAGACCTTGCCTCAGTTCCCGAAAGTTAGGCCGGTAAAACTAACAGATCATAAGTTACAAGTTGTAAGCCCCTGAGGTAGCTCTCTAGAGTTCAGTCCATAAGAATACAGTATAGCAGTCATCTTGCATAGTAGACCTTGCCTCAGTTCCCGAAAGTTAGGCCGGTAAAACTAACAGATCATAAGTTACAAGTTGTAAGCCACTGAGGTAGCTCTCTAGAGTTCAGTCCATAAGAATACAGTATAGCTGTCATCTTGCATAGTAGCTCTTGCCTCAGTTCCCGAAAGTTAGGCCGGTAAAACTAACATATCATAAGTTACAAGTTGTAAGCCCCTGAGGTAGCTCTCTAGAGTTCAGTCCATAAGAATACAGTATAGCAGTCATCTTGCATAGTAGACCTTGCCTCAGTTCCCGAAAGTTAGGCCGGTAAAACTAACAGATCATAAGTTACAAGTTGTAAGCCACTGAGGTAGCTCTCTAGAGTTCAGTCCATAAGAATACAGTATAGCTGTCATCTTGCATAGTAGCTCTTGCCTCAGTTCCCGAAAGTTAGGCCGGTAAAACTAACATATCATAAGTTACAAGTTGTAAGCCCCTGAGGTAGCTCTCTAGAGTTCAGTCCATAAGAATACAGTATAGCAGCCATCTTGCACGGTAGCCCTTGCCTCAGTTCTTGAATGTCAGGCTGATAAAACTAATAGGTCATAAGTTACAAGTTGTGAGCCCCTCGGCAGCTCCCTGAGGGTGTTTAGGGGTTGTAGTAAGGATGTAAGGGAGAGTGCATATAAGTCTCTGGTAAGACCCCAAGTAGAGTATGGTTCCAGTGTATGGGACCCTCACCATGATTACATGATTCAAGAACTGGAAAAGATCCAAAGAAAAGCAGCTTGATTTGTTCTGGGCGATTTCCTACAAAAGAGTAGCGTTACAAAAATGTTGCAAAGTTTGGGCTGGGTAGAACTGAGAGAAGGAGAGCTGCTCGACTAAGTGGTATGTTCCGAGCTGTCAGCGGAGGGATGGCGTGGAACGACATTCGTAGACGAATAAGTTTGAGTGGCGTTTTAAAAAGTAGGGAAGATCACAATATGAAGATAAAGTTGGAATTCAAGAGGACAAACTGGGGCAAATATTCATTTATAGGAAGGGGAGTCAGGGATTGGAATAACTTACCAAGGTAGATGTTCAATAAACTTCCAATTTCTTTGAAATCATTTAGGAAAAGGATAGGAAAACAACAGATAGGGAATCTGCCACCTGGGCGTCCCCTAAATGCAGATCAGTATTGATTGATTGATTGATTGATTGATTGATTGATTGATTGATTGATTTATTTATTCCTATCGATCGATCATACTATCGATTCAATTCAATTTCATATCCATTCAGTTGGCAGCATTACCGGAACCAGGCTAGTTCCCTCCTTACTCCTCACCCCCGTACAAAGAAGTATCAAAAAAATCGTTTCTCGAGTAATATTTGTGTAAGCGATCCTCCATTATTTTTACGTATAATGAGGTTAGTGAGTTGATGGTTAGGTCTCGTGATTTCAATATGTGACTATTCAAGTTGGGAGCAGTGATAAGCCATTCAAAAAAGGACAATAGGGCGGCGATATTTGCTTTTTAGTGTATAACCTTACGTGCCCAGTGCTATAGTTCAATTATTTCTATCAATTTTAACACGCAGCCTTTGTAATTTCACGTTTCTCGCCTGATTTACAAGTTACGGCCGCCATCAACATGTCCCTCAGTTTTGTACAGGAGGATGTGGTAGTGTCCAGTACTTGGCCCAAGTGATAGCAGCTGTTTCTGCGGCACATTGGGCCTTGACTGATGTACTGTACAGACAGCTCGCTAGTCCCTCAGTAGCGGGCACATGTCACTCCATATCTTCAAGCTATGTATATATATATTGCTATTGGCTTTACATCGCACCGACACAGATAGGTCTTACGGCGACGATGGGTCGGGAAAGGGCTAGGAGTGGGAAGGAAGCGGCCGTGGCGTTAATTAAAGTACAGCCACAGCATTTGCCTGGTGTGAAAATGGGAAACCACGGAGAACGACTTAAGCGACTGCAGCTATCGAGCTCGGTAGCTATGTATACTAGCTTGACCAACTGACATATGATTTGTATTCAAACACAAAATTATTTTGTTTGCCGATGTGTAGACCTCCAAAACCGAAAAGGAAGTGCGTTTGAAGGGGAAATTGGACAAATTATTATATTTAATTGTGCACATACTGTATATGTGCATTTGCATATATTTGAGGTTAGTGCATACATTTCAAATTTCGGATTTATTGTGCATGTTTTTTACTTTTATTGTGCATATTTTAACATGTTTACAAGCAATCTTCAAAAAACGAAAGTAATTAATGCCGTGCACTATTTCGGCAATGAAACGGTTTAAAGGGACATGGCACTTATCAAGACACATTAGCATCAATCAGGAAGCTAGAATACGTGGGTTGTGTCCTGGTGATTCGCTGGAAATTGTGGAGAACGTGAAGCGTGAACTGGAAGTTATCCCAGGTAACCTCGGATTCTGTCTGCAAACAAAATATCGTGATGACTTTAAGCGAAATCCGGGCTATGACATCAAGGTTCATGGTAGCTATGAAAACATATTTGGCTGGTACTGATAATGTTTAAAGCATACACTCGCTCCCGAAGTCAAGATCTGTCCTGTCACTTTCGTAGATAAAGAGAAATCATTCTCCTCATTCTAGGTAGTTTTAACAGACAAACGCCACAAATATATACCAGACATCTTTTGAGAAGACTGTTGTAGCATACTACAGAGCAAATTATGGATGGGAAACATAGGGCGGGCACTGTAAAATGAAAGGAGAATGTGTATTTAAGAGTGTGGCTTCAGATTTGGTACTTTTATCTGGTTTCCTTACAATCTTACTAATTAATTTATAATGCGTATTAATTAAGACACTGCGTGGAGACGTGTGTATACTGTCTTAACAGTGGACACTGATCTCACAAACTGCACGGATTCTTTGTACTAGTGGAACTTCCGCAGCTTTAAATTGTGAGATATACATGATAATGATTTTATATCGCGTGAGTCTAGTAAAGCATGTTACGTTTGCAATTCATACAAGTGTTTAATAACTGCATCATAGTCGTATGATTATATTGGTAATTTACACAGAATATGAATTTGATGTCTATTGATCAATAATGTAGCGGGGATGGGTGTCACTATCGCCTCTGCCGATAACCCTCCCGGGAAGTACTGACCTCAGTAGGGCCTATATGCAAGCCTCAAAACCCTTTAAAAATTATATACAGGCGTGATAGATTAATGCTATTATTTCGTGGCTTGACTGGATTTGTAAGCAGATGTACCTGCTATTCATCTAGGGTCAAGTCATGGGCAGGAGGTAGGATGGTCTTCATTTCAGGAGAAGAGGTTCATCACATATCAGCAGCCTGTTGAACAGAGTAGCAAATTCCAAACGGGAAATGTATAAGGAAGTAGAACGGTGGATAAGCAAGCGAGAACAGGGACGACCACGAATTCCAACGGCAGTGAGAGATGTGGGGTTAATACACCAATAGGTATCTTGAGGATTATGATATTGTTGACTACAATACTAATAGAAGCAGCAATAATGTAGATGGTGATAAAGAGACTAAAATTTATTTGTAATAATCTCAACATTGCCTTCTTACAGAGCTTAACCTCATTTATAAAAAGCAGTACATAACACATATACAGAACTCCACAAACAAGCTAAAGAGATACACCGAATGAAAATAAATCAGACAAAAAGAACAAACATTATCCTATTTTAAATTCTGCTTAGTTCATTTTAATAATACAGGGTCTCTCTCATCAACTCAGACCGAACGCACGGTGTTTGTTTTCTGCGCTACGGCAGCTGCCTCAGCCGAACTTACGTCAGGCGCGGCCGCCCTTGAAATCTTACCTTATAACAGATGCTAGAAGTGTCGTCCTTCCTGGGTTATACAGGCATTGTATCTGGTAACCAACATTCCAGCTGACGTGAGTGAGTTCGATCACTGTAATGTTCCTGATTTCATTCGTAATGTTTTCTTTCATTCCCACAATGTGTGAGGATTAGTTCGATGCACTTTTTCTTTCAGTTTACCCAACAAATAAAAATCACACACTGTTAGATTTGGAGAACGAGGAGGAAATAGGCCAGCACTGATCAGGGGCTGGATCTTGTTAAAACCACCCACGTGATTTTTTTTCTTCCGTTACCAGATGGAAAACCGGCGTCAAAATGTCATCATGGTGACTCTCTGCATTTACTGTCGTCTCGAAATAAAACAGGCCAATTAATCGTCTTGCACTAACAGCACACCAAACACCAATCTTCCTATCACAATGAGGGACTTCATTAGGATTACCTGCATACCAATAGCGAGAGTTATGACTGTTCGCGTGACCATTAAGATGAAACCAGAACTATTATATACGACAACACGGGGTGCAATGGTAACTGTCTGACCATGTTAACAGATGGCGACTCATGCTTGCCAGCTCGAACACGTGCAGGCAGCTTGCAAGGTCAAGAACTATGCGCGCGCCTCCCATACTGTAGCTACCATAGCACATAGTACAAACACCGTGCGTTCGCTCTGAGTTTATATGAGAGACCGTGTATTACAGTAACCAGAAATATTCTACGCATTAGACAAAATGTTTATTGAAACACGTGTAGAGAAATATTGGACATGCGGACAAATATGTTAATATAATACCTTCTTATAAATAGTATTTAGTAAAATTAGTAGGTTTGAATAATATTGTCAGTGATGAAATTACAGAGAACAGAACCACTCTACGCAATAGAAAAAATATGTTATGAGGTCAGGTATACACAACATAATAATAACAGGAAGAAGAACCTAAACAAAATTCAAGTGTGGAATCCAGAATAGCTAACATAAGCAATTGTAATCACATTTATAGAATTATATTTTTAATCATTTTTCATCTAAATGTATCTAAATTAGGAAATAAAACTCTAGGACTAAGTGCATTCATAAAGGAACTTAACGTTGATATGATTTATAATAATGGACATAAGAGAGAGAGTTGGAATTTATTCACCTAAATGATTTCATACCTGAAGGTCAGGCTGTAGAGGGTGCTTTACTTTGCATCCTGTGACTGGGTGTATTAAGTAGTTGATGTGTCTCAGTTTGCTGGAGAATAAAACGGTGAAATAGTAGCTATCTTGCGTGCTGAATTTGACAAAGTCCTCATAGTCTTTTACCTTTCCCATCACGAAAATATGCAAGCATTACCGTAAAATAATAATAATAATAATAATAATAATAATAATAATAATAATAATAATAATAATAATAACATGTTTCCAGTAAACTGGGCTAAAGATCAACATTCAACTCTAGAACGTTGTAATATGCTTTTCATTATTATTATTATTATTATTATTATTATTATTATTATTATTATTATTATTATTATTATTATTATTATTATTATTATCAAAATTCAAGACTCATTCATACTCAACTGAATGCTAGCATACGGTTTGTACCTCGTACTATCCACACCCGTTTAATGGCTCCTAATTCTGTCAGGTATAATGCCACTTGATTTAGGAAGATCAAATGCTCTCATTCGAAAGTGCAAGAAGTTTGTAATGAACCCTCAACTGTCTGTTTTGGATGATATTATAAAATTATTTAAAAAATAATACTTTCTTCTTCTTATTCTCGTTGTTATTATTATTATTATTAAAGTCGATACTTAAAGTAATAATGTGTGAGTATCTTAATGTAGATGTTAAATATTCCGATGGGATAACATTTTTAAATATGATGGATTGTTGCGTACTACCAACGAACCAAAACGTGACCAGTCCGGATTATGTAATATCTCCAATGATTTTTGCCCACAAAGCTTTCGGATAAGAGTTGTTAATACTCCTCTACCTCATCATGACGGGGTAGTATTTATTTTATTTCAACCTGGGAAACTGAATAGAAATCCTTACTCGCCTTTTTTAATCTATATTAGAAAAAAGTAGACAAGTAAATGTCATGTTACTTAAGAGATATGTTTGCAGTAAACTGATCAAAAGATCAATATTCAGCTCTAGAACGTTGTAATATGCTTTTCAATGTAATTGTTGTCCCGTTTCATGGCTAAATAATTAGCGTGCTGGTCTTTGGTCCAAGGGGTCGCGGGTGAGACTCCCGACCGTGTTTGGGAATTTTACCTTCATTGGTTAAATCCGATACCTGCACCCGGCCTCGCCATTCTTCTTATTGTTATTCTTCTTATTATTATTAATATTACTGTGTAATTATTGAAGCGTACAGTTATTATTGTCGCGATATATGGACTGAGAAAACTGCCTATCATCAGAAAATTACTCTTCATGTACAATGCTGCAGTGCCGAGCTGGAAGTTTTAAAAGAAAAAAATGTTATGGTATTCTGTACGCTGTCGCAGAGCTATTCAAAGTGTGGTACGCTAATTTATCGTAGTTTCTAACTCTTATCAGTGAGCAGTTGAGTTGAGCCAAGACCGACTACAATATATCAGACCTTAATGCTACTATCGATTGGGAGGAAAATGGCGACTTCGTGGGCGAGCGTTTGAGACATGTGGTTGGTTCATATCTGTGTTTACATTCTGTTAAAGAGTGTTATTTTGATCGAGTTATTGAAGTGTAACTTATGTTTGGTAAAATAGTAATCTACAACAGTTTATCAGTATGGGGTTTTGTTAGAAGTTTATATGATGGTATTTTTAATGTATAATAGTGTTTATATTGCCCTGCTGTAACATAGCACAAAATGGGTCGTTCCTGCTGCGATCGTGGTTGTAGATCTAATTATACCGTTGTTGAAGCTTTTAAATTCCCTGAAGATAGATCTCTACAGGAAAAATGGATAAGAAATATTCACCGGGAAAATTTGGAAGTCAGAGACCAAACCATCGTAGGCTATTTATGTGTGTAACCAAAATTTGTGGTTAGGGAAGATCTCTTTCCAACCGATAATGGTGAACTTATTCGTTTTTGTTTTCTTATTCATTCGGAGTAATTTCATATAAGTTGACGATAAGTATTAGTTTCTATGTAGAATATAAGTGTGTGAGTGTATTTATATGGGTCAGTGGTCACTAGGATCTGTAATTATACGCAGTCATGTGAGAATAAGTTTGTTTTGATCGTGTTGTGAACCGGATTTAAATCGAACTATGGCAATGCCTCTCATACATCTATTCTTAAGTTCTCTAAGAAATAAAACATTATGAGAGAAGTGGGTTAGGAACATACATCGTGCATATTTCTACAAAACAGTAGTGTGCATATGTCATCTGAGAGTAAGTCTGAGATTAGGGAAGACTATTTTTTTCAAATTCTAAAGGGTGGACCTATTCGTATTCCTCGAAAAAAACACAATTCATTTAGATAGTGATAATTGATATGGTGATGTTCCTTCAGTGTTTATGTGCTTCAAAGTGTCGTGTGATTTAAATGCAATTGTATTTTGAAAGAATCTGTGCTTGCCTGCGGGAACATTTGGCTAGATCTTGGTGTATAACAAAACTACTTATAGTGTGACAGATGGAGCAATCTGTACACTGTTACACAGAAGAAATAGTGACTTGCAGGGATGGTGGTGGTGGTGGTGGTGATTATTGTTTTAAGAGGAAGTACAACTAGGCAACCATCCTCTATATAACACTAATCACAGAGAAAGAATGGAAGGGGTCTGACACTTCGAAAAATGAAGGTATCGGCCGAAGGAAGACAAGGGCCACTAAGGGCATGAAAATGAAAGACTCCCTAGGCATCCATACATAATACCGTCGGGGTCTGAAAAGAACAAGTGTTGACCAAGGGAGGTCGAATAGGATAGATGAAAGTGAGGAAACTGGCACAAGTAAGTGGAAGCAATGTCAGGACTCATAGAGTACCGTGGTCGCCAACCCACACTCCAAGATGAGAGCCCCTGGGGCCCCTTTTAGTCGCCTCTTACGACAGGCAGAGGATACCATGGGTGTTATTCTACAGCCCCCACCACAGGGGAGACTTGCAGGGATTAGCTTTGTTTGTATCTCAGGGGTTTTATTGTATCAATACCTTCCGATTCATGCTGTGGATATCTGCTACCAAGCAGCTACACCAAATTGTAGCTCGTCCATGTAGGTTAAAGACATCATTGTTTAGAGTCAATAGAGTTGTTTTACTCATGTTCTTCAATGGGGAAAATCCTATTATATCTTTAGTGTCTGAACGCTTCATTGCTAAGTTTACCACCATGGTTGGAAGTGCTACTATATCATATGTCAACATATGATTTAAGAGTTTCCAGTAAGGAAGGCTTAACATCAACGGGGCTGTTCATTGGGCTGGCATAATCATTTCGGGCGTACTTCATTTTCATCGAGTGCTGAACATTAGAAAATGTCCACCACTTCGAAACTAAGGCAACACGTAATGTTTCATAGGTCTTATGAGAGTGAATAAATGGAGGAATTTCGCACCTTAAATGATTTTTAAACATTCAGAATTATGTTATAAATATCATTTTAACAGTTTTATAATGTATTTCCATCTATCCAGCTAAGTGTAATATAAGAGAAAACGTTATTTGACTAAGTGAAATTTCGAAATAATGAGCTTGTTGTTCTCTTTTGCTGTGGGGCTGTCCATCTATTCTAGCAGAATATGTGTGATTCTAGTTGATTATATGTGATGGGTATTTAGTCGCGAAGCGTTTTCATAGGTGCAACAGTGATTTTCCCTATGATACTACATTTATCATGTTAAATTACCTACCACCGTTTGCAAAATATGTACGTGATCTTTTCGTAATTTCTGGCGGATTGAACCAGTTATTGTGTAGCTCTTTCAGTGGTATCAACTCAAGTAATTTAATGTGACGCCGGGCTGAGTGGCTCAGACGGTTGAAGCTCTGGCCTTCTCACCCCGACTTGGCGGGTTTGATCCCGGCTCAGTCCTGTAGTATTTGAAGGTGCTCAAATACGTCAGCCTCGTGTCGGTAAATTTACTGGCAAGTAAAACAACTCCTGCGGCACTAAATTCCGACATCTCCGAAAATCGTGAGCTGGTTTATCGTCAAAATGAAGTTACTGCGTGCTACCCTAACCTTCATCAGTCGGCAGCTACTGCGCCCACGACGTCCACCATCTTGGTTTTGATATTACGGTCTGATATATTGTAGTCGGTCTTGGTTGAGCCCTGCTCATTTTCAATAATACCTTGTTTTGATTTAGCGTTTTGGCCTACCACTACATAGAGTTCTCTTCTAGAACATATGTCATTGTGTAACCCCCATTGATTATTTGCGTTGAAATGCTTACTTAAGCTGCATTATCCTTTTTTAAAATATTTGTTTCGAAATCCACTCATTCACTTCAGTGTTTTCAGCTGTACATACAGCAGTGTCATGTTTTCAACTGAATAATCGCCAAACTAGCATTAAACTTTTCATTCGTTTTTGTCATTGTGAACTTCGGCACATCTGGTATCCAAAATATTTGGGCATTACACTTGATCGCACACTATCTTACAAAAAGTATCTTATAAATCTGTCCAGAAAGCTCAAAACACATAATAATATCCTTCAGAAATTTTGTGGCTGAAGTTGGGGTTCCTCAGCAAAGACTTTAAGATATTCTGCTTTGGGTCTGGTTTTCTCCTGTGCTGAGTACTGTGCACCAGTTTGGCTGAATGGCCCATATACAACATTCATTGATACTCAAGTGAATGCTAGCATTCGGTTGATGTCTGGTACTATCCAGTCCATACCCCTTTATTGTCTCCCAATTCTGTCAGGAATAATGCCGCCTGATTTATGAAGATCAAATACTCTCATTCGAAAGTACAAGAAGATTGAAATGAACCCTCAACTGCCTGTTTGGATGATATTCCCGCTCTCAAGGTAACGAGGTTCAAGTCACGTCATCCATATTTGTGTGATTCTGTCATATTGGGTGATAGGAATTTTCACCCCATAGAAGAGTGGAGGAGTCGCTAGAAAGTTGGCACATACAGTTCCCTACACAATATATTTTCGGGCCCACTACCGCGTAAGCTTTGGACCACCCTGAATAGGGTGGGATCAAATCATGGACGATGCGGGGATGCTCTTTATAAGTGGAAATATACTTCATCGCCAGAGTGCGACTGTGGTGCCTCTCGGCAGGCGATATGTAAGTGAATGTGTACGGCGTTCCTACACAGATAGTCCGAGTGAGTTCTTTTTTAACCAACAGAGGAAGCCATACAGTGGATCACCCAACTGGACGTTCTACTATTACTAAATCTTGCTACCAAGAAACATGTTCCTTGTCTGTATATATTTGTAAATATTGTATACTTGTATATATGTCTCTAACTTGTTGCCATACGCCAGTAATAATAATACGTGCAACAGTAATTGTTGCATCAATATTACTCGTATACATGTCGTTGCTAGGCAATGAAAACCTCGTAATTCCACTCACGAGAAAACCTCGTTTCTCCACGTGCCTTGTGAAGGCTTGCCGCGTTGCCTGAGATGGGAACAGAAGACTCCCATGGTCGAATAATTAGGCTATCATCAAGAATGAAAATGCGAGGAACAGTTCACCGGCCATTGCTGGCCGCTCAGTTTTCGACTTCTTATGTAAATTGAAGGAGTTACGAGGTTTCGCTTACCCAGCGAGGGTTGTATACATTAGATTACTATTGGGGAACAGGGTGGTGTAGTGCTGATAGACTTTTACCAATATTGCATGCGATGGCTCACTTTGAAAAGGAGATACACAAATGCAACATAAGCAGGCAGACGTTCATCTTGGAGAGAAGATAAACAGTTGTAATGTGTGCGGCAAGACATTTGCTGGTATCACGTAAGTGAATTACTAGTCATTATCAGGATCTTTGTTCAGGTAGTCGATTTGCAGATCTTCGTGCTTAAACTCATAGTTTGCCCGTATCCACGTGTATCACTATTTCGATTCTTACCCCCCTTAATCAACTCTGTAGCACTTGCTAACACTTCCTCTTATTCATAACGTTTGACTGCATCTCGCGAGTCGTCCAAATCTTACACCCTCACTCGAATTAGCTTTCATTTCACTCAGATATCACATCTCACTTCCTCGCCAGCATGCAGCACTCCATTTCACGGACACGTATGGGGTGGTGTAGTGGCTTAGCTGTAATCCCTTTGATTCTTTGTATTGCTGGGGTAGTATTTTCAGGTGAAAATCCCGTGCTGTCAGGAAGGGCATGCGACACAACACTTTCATGTCCCAGTGCGTGCAGAGAGCCTGAGGAAGCGGGAGAAGATGATGATGATGATGATGATTATGTTTATTATTAACATAGTTAATATTGTTTGGCGTTCTGCAACAATAATCTCTAATTTCTCGTATAATCGCAATATTCCCATACTTCGGGGGTACGAAAGTAAAACAATTGGTTTTTGTGGGTACGGCAACGAAAAAGTTTCAAAACCACTGTAAAATACATAAGAGAGCAAGAATGTGTGTGTTTACACACGGAGAAGTAAATACAATGCGCCAATAGTAGAAGCTGGCAAATACTAGCAGTATATTGTAAGAATTAGTTCTGGATGATTTCCGACTAGACTTGCGAGAATGCTGCAAACTTTCGACATGGGAGTCTTGGGAATAAGGAAACGAATTGCTCGACTGAGTTCCGTGTTGTCAGCAGGAAAATGGAGTCTTTGTTAAAGTGATCTTAAATTTGAAGTGAGTTTGATTAAAAACGTTAGGTTTGTTTTTGAAGTTTGTTGTTTCAGTTTGACCTTGACTCTTTTCTTTTCGTGGAAATTTAGTGATTTAATGGTAGTTTGTTTAATTATCTATTCATATCACATTAGACATCTTAGAAGGTAATGAATCTGAGCAATCGCCAATCAAATATGCTGCTGTAATTGCAAGCATAGAAAGTTACATCAAACCATAGTGTGCTCAATAACCCGACAGTTTATGGCAACTTCCAATTGGAAAATTTTAATAAATCTGCGCGTGTTGAAATACACTCTAAGAAAAACACGAAAACGCTTACAACGGTACCAGTAACCCAAATTAGAAAAGCAATACTGACGTCAGCCAGTGCAAATCTCTTCCCCTGGTCATTAAACAGAAACAATGGTTTGCTTAGGATTTGAACACCGGATATCTTCGATAATGAGCCGTTTTCACTTACACTAACACGCACTTTTCTCCACAGTGGGGTGATTCCACTGTCAATGAATGAGTTTATTATTCTATTAAATGGCGCCGCAAATGGTGAAAATTTCTTTAATAGATACCCCAACAATAAATAATCCGCAGGCTCTTGCATTGTGTGCAGTGTCTTTTCAAAACCATTGACAGATCCTTGAAAATACTTCAACGACCTATCATGTATGATCATTGCTGCATCCCTCTGTTTGAAAGTTTTCCAGAATCTTTCACTCTCGGTTATACTTGCATTAACGACGAGTTTCTGTACGAGCTCGTCTCTGTAGGGACTGCCCAGGAATATACCGCGATACACCACTAAACTTCTAATGGGAAGCTTAGATTTAGCAAGTTGCTCCAGAGTATCAATATCAGGTTCGTGATGGGGGTCAATTATAAGACCAATCATCACACCCACATAGGCGTTTACAATCACGACGCTACATGATAGTAAACAGAATGCTAGCAGAACGCGCTGTGAATGCGACTTGATGTGCGAGATATTATCAAGGCCAGCCGAAATGAAGACATGTAGCATGTTGCTAAATGAAGTGAAAATCGAATTGGCACTGAAGGACGAAAAGAACTTGCAAAGGAAATGCCAAGCAATAGAGACACACACGTAAGTTATGAGCAATAAACTCCAAACTGACAGAGGAAAGCAACGAAATAACAGAGTGAAGGGAGACTTCAGACTGGCTTTAGGAACGGCAATGCAACGGGTATGTTTCTCGAATGGTAGAATAAATTCGTAATAAAAGGGAGTGGCGTCATAGTAGACGGCATCTTCAGCGATGAAGTCGATGTTACCACGGAAGTGGGCAAAAGTAGCTCTCCGGTGAGCCTCTACCTCGCCCAACGTTCGGTTACCATCTAGGTAATAGTCATGTTCAATAAACACCGCATTCATTCTTTTGGAAAGCTCTTTCAGCAATATTTGATTAAATGTGAAACATGTTTCCTCACTGACTGCAATTTTCCTGCACATTCTCTCATACACCTTGTCCATTCGAACGAGAGCATTCAAGACGTACCCGTTAAGATTGTTTAGTCGAACAATGAAAATAGCAAATAGGTCTGGGAATTCATCAGTATGTCGAATTTCTATCTCTCCCTCCCACACATTATTAATTTTAATGAACGGATTGAAGGTAAAAAGTCTGTTACTATTTGAATTCTGGCATATTCCAAGGTCTTCCTCAATGAGGGCAACATTCACTAACCCACTCCGTTGCCAAAGATACCTTAGAACATTTGTGTACTCGGCTAAGTTGTCCACACCGCAGGAGGAGCTGTTTCTTGTGATAATTACCAGCACATTTGTGCTGGGATGAAACGCCATGCGGTAACCATACTCAATACCATACTGTGTCCCTGAGTGAGCTGCTTTGACGTAAAGAATCACTTCTTTGACATCGGCTGCCAGCAGCAAGTGGGACTGCCCTGTGTCTACTCTTGTGTTGAGAGTCCCGTTGGACACCCGAAGTGACAGGTCTTCTCGAGCAGAGAGGGACGCCATCAGTTGGTCGGTGACGCGCGGCACTTCGTTCAGGATCACCACGGAGAGCTGCCGGGTGCCCCTGTTCAACCAGGAGTCCAGCCAGGGGTGACTAAGGGCCGCCACCAGTGACCACAGAGCGCTGAAAACTGCTGCAGACTTCATTCTCTGAAATCAAACCATTTCACCACTCAATAACACAGCCTCACCAGCTCTGGTGAAATATAGAATACAAATCGATGGAGGTAGAATACCGAGTCCGTCGGTAAAATTCCATGGGTCCCAAATATATGTGTACACCTGAATTTCTTCAATAATACAACTTCCAAGAAAAATGTGATAACTAATCTGAAAAGAGAGACTGAAATGAGATGACGTATGGCTTTCAGTGCCGGGAGAGTCCGAGGACAAGTTCGGCTCGCCAGATGCAGGTCTTTTGATTGACGGCCGTAGGCGAGCTGCGCGTAGTGATAAGGAAGAAATGATGATGAAGACGGCACTTAAACCCAGCCCCCATGCCAGAGAAATTAACCAAATAACGTTAAAATTCCCGACCACGCAGGGAATCGAACCCAGGGCCCCTGTGACCAAAGGCCCGCACGCTAACTATTTAACCATGGAGCCGGAGTGGAAAGAGGAAAATCCTAAGAGTATATCCAGATTTCAAGTTCGCACGGTGAAACAGTAAGCGGATGGAGTCGGGACTTTCTGTACAATTAGTTTAATTGGGGACCTGCACTTTCCACAAGAGTTCTACATCTCGCTTAAATGAAATCTATTCATATAACATTGGTAATTCGATGATTTCAAAATATTCGCGAAAGTAGATAGATAATTTATTTATCCTAGCATATTTAAAGACGGCTGTCCCTGCCTTACACTTGACAGACTGATTAATAACGAATTACAAAACATTAAAGAGTAGCCTATCATAAACTTGAAATACGTAGAACTACTGAACTGTAGCTAACAGTAACTACTTATACATTAAAAGTTTAGGGGAAAGAGCATAATACTACAGAAAATGAGTATATTTGTGAATATATACTGTATTTATACAAACATTAAAGTTGTAAAAATTGAAAAGAATAAATATTACTCTTGTACTGTGAGTTTCCACAAAAGTTGAGAAAGATACAGAGGAAGGATGAACTAGACGGGAGAAGACGATTTGAATTAAAAGAGGACGAGGAAGCAGGAAAGCGATTATGTCTTTCTGCCTTGCTACTTGTGTCTTTCCATCCGATATTTTGTTCTTGCAAGTTTATATTTCTTGGACACTGATATGCCTCTGACGTCTTGTACCAGATTTTTCCATTCATAGTTGCAGTAACTGTGAAGGAATTACCGTATACTGAGGACCTGTGATTGGGTATGGTAAAGAATATGCAAATTCTGTGCTCTTGTGTTTTTTTGCGGTATATAAGGTGAGAAGGTAAACTGCGATTTGCAATTTGTTGCAGTAAGGTTATGCAGTGAAGATTGCGTCTGTCTTGTAGATGGAGTCAACCGAGTTTGGTGTAAGACGATGTCACATCGTCTATGTATTTTAGGTTGCAGATGAACCTCACACATGCATTTTGCGTGCGCTATAACTTCTTTAGTGATTCAGTGCGTTAATCAAGAATTGGCATAACTAGTGTTTCAGTTATAATATTTTTGAGTTCATTTTAAAGGGAAATATGGAAGGTATGCAGTGACGCTAAAACTCGCATCTGCGTTGATTCTGTATGTGCGAAACAGGATAGATGTTCATCTAGAGTCATTCCAGAATTTTTTAAATATTTAGTGTAAGGTGTGACTTTGTTGTGTATGCGTGCACGATCTGCTTCGGAAGGGCTATAAGGGTTGTTCGGGATTTGTCAGGCTTAAGAGACAGACCATGCTTGTTAGCTGATTCGAGATCTAAGTTTAATTTTTCCGTTGTTTCTAAAATTTCATACGGTCTAGAATGAATGTACTGTTGCACGTCTTCTGTATGTATGTGATATCGGATGTACTTAAGAGATTTAGATAGATCACTGAAATAGAGTGAAAAAGAAGGGGCAATCGTGTGGAGCGTTGAGGAACTCCCGTTTTCACGGTCTGCCACGGAGAAGATTGACCACCTTTGTTGCTGCCGACCATGTAAAAGTGAGTCTGTCCATTTGAAGGTGCTGTTTAAAAAATGTAACAGATAGCGTTTTGAGAGTAACAAGTAATCGTATGCTTTGCTGAAGTAAAGGAGGTCCAGCAGTGTTTTCTGTCCTTCGTCCATCACTTGTCTAATGTCATGAGTCACTTTCAGTTAGGCAGTACACGTGCTATTCTTGTTTTTCTTCTTTTTCTACCGCTTTTACTACACCCGTGGGGTTGCACATGTGGATTTGGCTCTGGTTTAAGGCCGGATGCCCTTCCTGACGCCGACCATATATGGAGGGATCTAATCACTATTGCGTGTTTCTGTGGTGGTTGGTAGTGTAGAGTGTTGTGTGAATATTAAGAAGAAAGTGTTGGGACAAACGCAAACACCCAGTCCCCGCGCCAGAAGAATTAATCCGAGGCGATTAAATTCCCCGACCCGTCCGGCAATCGAACCCGGCAATGTATGTGCTATTATTGCTACGAAAATATGAGAAACGCATGAAAATGTTATCAATATTTTTGTTTTGAGGAATATTTACGTATAATTAGAGTAAGAATGTAACATTCTCTTCCCTGTATAGTCAGTAATTTGTAAAGTCTCTGACCTGGAAAAGATCTGAACAGATCTTGTAATTCTTATTCAAGCGTAATGTCCCTTTTATACCTTATCCGTGACACTTTTCTAACATTTAAAAACCCAGAGATCACACCTACATGGTTAACTGCGGCACTATACAATAAATGATGCTTATTATATTTTAAGCCGTTTCAAATATGGGTCGCTCAGATCAGAATTTAGAAAGAATTATAATAACTCTTATCACTGGAAGATACGTAAACACAATATCTACTTACATTTCCTAGTCACGTGGGAAACGGAAGTATGATCGCAGATATTAATGCACTTCATACTTATTACAGCCAAACATATGATTCCACTCATGATGGGAGGAGATATTAAAGAATGACACACGCTGTTAGTTACTGATTTTAACTTGCTCCAAATGCATAAAAAAAACACCAGAACTTCATATACCATCGCACGCGCTCTTATGACAGGCTAAGTAACTCCAGGTCACACCGCTAGATAGTACTGTAATGGCAGACCCTCGATATCTCGCAGACTGTCCTGTACTCTCTTTACTGCATTTGCTTGTATATATGGACTCTAAGAGAATTCCAGTGCATGACTGTAGTTTGTACAACACCCGGAGATCGATCTCTTGTGTTTAGAACACGCTATAATCTAGGACTGTCCCTACTACTAAGTCTATCTACGTATGTGAATTCATCCCTACGTTAACAGAAAAGCACAGTCTGCACTATTAGGTCTATAATGAGGAGAAGATGAAGGAGCGGTGGTAATGATAGTGTACGTTTTCCGCTGTGCCTTAGTCTTCTGAGGATAGCTGAGCCAGTCAGAAAACGGTAGAAAATCGGCCTGCCTGTACTACTAGAACCATCTACATATATGATCTCATCTCTAAGACTACAGATTAGGGTACGTGCTACTGGATTCATCTACATATGTGAACTAACCTTTACCTGATGTACCGGGTGGTACAGCCGTCCCTTTTCACTCAGTTTTATGCAACCCTCAGATTATAGCCTAACCTAAAACCCTTGGCTGCTCACAACAATAGGGGGTCTTTCTACGTTCACTACAACTCGTTTTTTCGCGTCAAACAATTCAGATAAAATACCGAATAATAGTAAAGAATCGTGAGAGTTCTGTATCTCAGGAACGTCATGTACAGAGAATATGATGGCTGATGAATGACTAGAAGTAGTATTGACATAAAAGTAGAAAATGAGAACTCGTGATAATCGAGCGTACTAGAAGATAGAGGAGAAAATCGCTGCTCGTTAGTAGGAGGTTCGAGTCCTATGCATGAAGAATACTTTTATTTCGTTGTTAATATTCGCGAGAGTGGCGTAGTTGAACACAAATCGGAATCATGATCAGTTCTCATATTTCAACTACTCTGCTATGTTTACTTTTAAGTAGCTCTTAGAAAGCTATTTGCAGTAAAGTAAGCTATTACCGACGGAGGTTCAATGGGCTTGTGTATGGCCAATCGATTAATGAAGCAAATGTTCAAAATGACAACTTCCTTCGTTAATGCACATCTGAGCACGATGGAGGAGAGACATACTTGTTTGCTGCACCATATGTGGTGCAACCTGTCTGCAGGCTTCACTGATGACTCCTGTTCATATACTTTTTTTCCTTTAAGTAACCCTAGAGGAAACAATCCTGTGGACTAAGTTCAGGTGATCTAACCGGCAATGTTACAAGACCCCATTTGTCCAACCTATCCTTCAGGATATGTCCTATGCAAGTGAATCCGTACTGCCAACGACTAGTGTGGAGGAGCTGGAACCACATCCTTAACCGTTTCGTAAGGGCCACATCCTCCAATAAGAGCGGGAGGTATTCACGAAGAAACTGTAGATAGTGTCGTCCCGCGAGGTTTCCTTCGAGGAAATATGGTCAAAATAGCTTGTCACCAATTATCGCGCACCACACGTTAACGCCCCTTATTACCTGAAATCGAGCTCCCCTTATCCCGTGAAGATTTTCAACGCTCCAGTAATAGAAATTGTGACGATTAACTATTCCATTGAAGTGAAATCTGGATACGCCCGTTAAGAACTCCGTATCAGCTTCAACTCTTCGCAATATTCATTGCAAACATTCTATCCATTTTTGTAAGTCATCTCCGTGAAACTCCTAGTGTAGCTGTTGATGTGTAGAGGTGGAATTCATGGCGGTGCAATCTGCAGAGTACAGATACATGACTGTTGGTCAGTTCATTCACAATGGCCCGTGAGCTTGTATGTGGGTTGTACGCAACTGCATTGTGAACAGCTTCTTCGTTATTTCCAGACGTCACTGGAGCATGTCGAACTGGAGGAAAAGTATGAAATGACCCTGTTGCACGCAACCGCCTTTCGACACTTTGAAATGTATCTGCAGTTGGTAGCCTTCGTCCAGAAAATCGTTCTTGATGCAAGCGTCTGGCTTCCCGTGAATTCTGCCTTGCATTCCCATAAAGCAATACCATATGCTCATGATCACCCCGTGAATACATAATGTTTGCTTTTGCGCTAACCGTACAGTAGGGGTTCGCACTTTGCTGCAAAGATTACGATGTGCTGTTTCATGTGCCCTTAGTATGACGTCCAGACCGCTGTTAGCAGTTCTTTGAGTCGAACGTGCGCAGTTGCTCGGTTGAATGGGTGTGTCATAATGTTGACAATAAGAGCAGTGCGCTTCATTCGTTGTAACGTTTGCCAAATCAAAAGCCGCATGTTATTTTACCTTTCTTAATAGTGCTTTCTTTGTGAAAATGAAAATGAAAATCCATAGCCCGTTTCCAGTCAGTGACCGGGTCAGGAGTGGAATGAATGAAGCCCCATCTAGCGGCGAGAATACGAATTGCGCTGGCTGCCGAAGCCTGTCGCACTCCTCGGGGGGCAATGATTATTGACTGATAGATGAAATGAAACGATATTGGAGAGTGTTGCTGGAATTAATGATGAGAGGGAAAACCGGAATACCCGGAGAAAACCTCTCCCGCTTCCGCTTTGTCCAGCACAAATCGCACATGGAGTGACCGGGATTTGAACCACGGAACCCAGCGGTGAGAGGCCGGCGCGCTGCCGCCTAAGCCACAGAGGCTCCCTGCTTTCTTTGTAGAGGTGAGAAATGACTTTATGACTTCTTCTTTTTCTCCTTTTCTCGATCTGTTTACCTTCCAGGGTTGGTTTTTCTCTCGGACTCGGCGAAGGATCCCACCTGCAACGACTCAAGAGCAGTGTCCTGGAGCCTCAGACTTTGGGTCGGGGATACAACTGGGGAGAAGGACCAGTACCTCACCTAGGTGGCCTCACCTGCTATGCTTAACAGGGGCCTTGTGACAGCATGGGAAGATTGTAAGGGATAGACAAGGAAGAGGGTAGGAAGCGGCCGTGGCCTTAAGTTATGTACCACCCCGGCATTTGCCTGGAGGAGATGTGGGAAACCACGGAAAACCACTTCGAGGATGGCTGAGGTGGGAATCGAACCCCCTCTACTCAGTTGACCTCCCGAGGCTGAGTGGACCCCGTTCCAGGCCTCATACCACTTTTCAAATTTCGTGGCATAGCCGGGAAACGAACCCAGTCCTCTGGGGGGGGTGGCATCTAATCACGCTAACCATTACACCACAGAGGCGGACTCTTTACGACTTAAGGAGGTTAAACATCATTTACGAATGTCTTTAAGAGTAGAATATAAAAATAAAATTAAAGAGCTCAGTGCTAGATTCGAACTCTGAATCCCTGGAAATGGTCAAACGTTGATTGCGATTAGTACCATGTAGTCACTCCAGACAACAAAGCGTAGATCTCTTAACTCTATACTAATGGAATACTCTAGGCTAAGTCTTCGAAACTGATCTTGTATGTTAGAAGTTCTGAACTCGAATGTGCGGACAGGTTTACCTTGCTGCAAACACCACAGTGGGCTAAGGAATCATGTGTCTATTAAGCCCAGAATGTTGCAACCGTACTCTACGCACTGAGTATGTGCCTATTACTTGGTTGAATGAGTCCGTTATAATGTTTCAGGCGGTATTCACATTTCATTTGTCCGTAGTCGGTGTTTACGTGGCGATATTTATGATGTTATTTATTATAACTTCCTTAGAAAAATGTCCGCCACTGTGGTGTAGTGGTTAGTGTGATTAGCTAACACCCCCGGAGGCCCGGGTTCGATTCCTGGCCCTGCCACGAAATTTGAAAAGTGGTACGAGGTCTGGAACGGGATCAACTCAGCCTAGGGAGGTCTACTGAGTAGAGGTGGGTTCGATTCCCACCTCAGCCATCCTGGAAGTGGTTTTCTTTGGTTTCCCACTGTTCCTCCAGGAAAATGCCGGGATAGTACCTAACTTAAGGCCACGGCTGCTTCCTTCCCTCTTCCTTGTCTATCCCTTCCAATCGTCCCATTCCCCCGCAAGGCCCCTGTCCAGCATAGCAGGTGAAGCCGCTCGGGCTTGGTACTGGTCATTCTTCCCAGTTGTATCGCCCGACCCATAGTCTCAAGTCCCCGGACACTGCCCTTGAGGCGGTAGAGGTGGGATCCCTCGTTGAGTCCGAGGGAAAAACCAACCCTGGAGGGTAAACAAATAAAGAAGAAGAAGAATATCACAAGTTTCATAAAAGTCAAGTCTTCGTTATGGATGCCTAGGCGAGTACGAAATGAAAATTAAAGAAGGCATAACTCAAGAAGGGTCTGAACCCCACTGCTCCAAGTAGTCTATCCAGGCACATCTACCATTCATAATTCAGCGCAGCTACTTTCAGCGTGACAGATCAACATTTATACCTCTTTATTCACGAGGAGAGCGAAAGTGTAACAGCGTTATGGCCCGGTTTTATGTCTTTATTAAAGGTTCTAACGGTAGTTATTACATACTGTACAGCATTTTCATGCCTTAGATTATAAAATACCGTGAAAATCACGTTTCTATCAATTTCGATGTTATGGGACGATAGAAAATGGCGCTGAATTGACATGTCTGTAATTGGTCCTAAACAATCACGATTTCCATGATGCCGCGACCGCACTTTAGTATCAAAAGAAAAATGGACTCCTGGACGGATCAGGTGCGCACTTTTCTATCGACAGCTACTGGAGTGGCTATGATTTGTACTGTACAGTAACATTTCGTAATAATGACTAGAGTATTCGATTCCACTCGAGGCCGACGAGAAATACAGGCCATGGCCCGTTAAAGTCACGTGACAAGGCGAGTCCCAGTAATGGTAGAGTGAAGCCAGTTCTAACACATGTTCTTGCGGTGTTATTGCTAATTTATTGTGGGTTATGGAAGAAAATAACGGAGATTTTGTGTTTATGTGAATTTGTTGGTGTTATGCAACAGTTCGTTATATTCATAGTGTTGTGTGCGGAAGTGTAAGTATTAATTTACAAAAATATGTATATAACCTCAATGTTGTTCACATCATTCAGCAATGTTGGGCTGCATTACACGAGTTGGATAAATTACAACACCAGTGCTGAGGATTTAGAGGTAATACATTCATATATATGAAAAGGAAAATTTAATTATCAGATATGATGCTGAAGCCAGGTATGGAGTGGAACAAATGTAGACTTGTAAATAGCTACAATAGGCCTATTTTTCACCCTGGATTCAATAAGATATTCCTTACGTAAATGTTGTTGTAAATATAGGCTTAATTGTACATTAACCACTTTCATTAGCAACATTTGACTAATCTGAGTGTGCATCTCTTTACTGCAGTAAGATTTTTAGATTTTGTCAACCAACGCTAGTAAGATACACTCTATTTCACTTAATTTCTAATTGAATAGGGTTGTTCCAAGGTAACTTCCACAAAGGTAGCAAAATTTACTGTAAGTATTAGATATGATGCTGAAGCCAGGTACGGAGTGGAACAAATGTAAGACTTGTAAATAGCTTACAATAGGCCTACCTTCCACCCTGGATTCAATAAGATATTTCTTACATGAATGTTATTGCGAATATAGGATTACTTGTACATTAACCCTTAACATTATTGAGTGTGCATATCTGTACCTCAGTAAGATGTTTAGTGTTTGTTCAACCAAGAATAGTAAGATACACTATGTTTCATTTGCTCTGTAGTTATGTTAGTAGGTTGAAATACGCTGAAATGTATTTTATTTACCACGCTACGATAGACTCTCTTGTGAGCCTGGGGATGCATTCTCTACAGTAAGAACGGCCGAGTCACGTGACATTTAGTGTATGGCGTGCGCGCTGCGGACTGTCTTTCTCGTCGGCCTCGATTCCACTCTACATAAAAGACAGTTTTTTTTGAAATGGGTGTTACTTACTGCCTATTGTACCGTTTTTGCAATTGGCGAGGAAGTCTATATCGGGCTAACTGCACATAAAATGCCTGTAAGATGTCACCTAATAATAGAACTGCGAGGATATTTAATTCCTAGCAGGTTGCATATGTTCCGGAAAATATAGGGGCAGCTCTACCACCGGGTATTCTTCAGACACGTACCTGAACAGACTTACCTGATAACAAGTCATCTTCACGTAACTGATTGGATACGCCTAAATTTCGGAAAAGAAAGAACAGAACTATCTGATAAAACTCGTGATCGGCATCTACGTCGAAATATTGAACCTCGTTTTAATTATCATTTATATAGTGTGATAAAACTATTATGATCTGCACGGTAACATTTGTCCACCTATGTGGTGTAGTGGTTAGTGTGATTAGCTGCTATCGCTGGAGGCCCGGCTTCGATTCCCGGCTCTACCGCAGAATTAAAAGTGATACGAAGACTGGAACAGGGTCCACTTTGCCTCGGGAGGTCAAGTGAGTAGAGGAGGGTTTGATTCTCACCTTATTCATCCTCGAAGTGGTTTTCCATGGTATCCAATTCTCGTTCCCGCAAATGCCGGGATGGTACCTAAATTAAGGCCACGGCCGCTTCCTTCTCCGTTCCTTGCCTATCCCTACGGATCTTCCCGTCCCCAAAAGGCCCCTGTTCAGCATGCCGGGTGAGACCGCCTGGGCGAGGTACTGGTCCTCCTCCTCAGTTATATCCCCCGACTGAATGTGTCTCACTTCAAAAACCGCCTCTGGAGCAGTCGAGTTGGGATCCCTCTGAGTCCGATGGAAAAACCAACACTGGAGGGTAAACGAATTAAGAAGAAAGAAAGAAAGAAAGAAAGAAAGAAAGAAAGAAAGAAAGAAAGAAAAAGAAAGAAAGGAAGAAAGAAAGAAAGAAAAGAAAGAATAACCATAAAGCTTTATTCTCATAGACATTAAAATCTCATGAGCCATGTTCTCGTCGCGATGGGATCGAATGAACAAACGTGGGCTTAGCATGGTACCAGGACTCGCAGCACTGAAGAAGAAAGTGCGGGGATAGAGGTTATTAGAGCATAAAGCATAGCAAAGTCATCTCTATACAGGCCATGAAGGCCCTTGGTGTGGTGGAAGGAAAAGGCTTCTATTATCCGTAACCTATGTACTTGATGGGGTACAGTGGTTGGCCCTACGCCCGGCCGAATTTGCCCCCAGGAATTAACCTGGTACCCATTATTGGTGTAGGCTGAGTGAACCTAAGGGCCATGTGCACGTCCGGAAAGAAAATCACGTTTCGAAATTGTTCGATTTCCCAATGGGTATTCGAGCCCACGTCCTTTTTAATGAATAGAGCGTTAGCCAGGCAGCTCGTTTAAGAGACATTTTTGAGTAAACGTCCGGCTTCATGGCTAAATGATCAGCGTACTGGCCTTTGGTCAAGCCAGCCCTTTTGAAAGGCATTATTAAATAAACCTCCGGCTCCATGGCTAATTTATCAGCTTACTGGCCTTTGCTCCAGGCAGCCCCTTTAAAATACATCATTATGTGAACGTCCGGTTTCATGGCTAAATGATCAGCGTACTGGACTTTGGTCCAGGTAGCCACTTTTAAGGCGTTATTAAGTAAACATCCGGCTTTATGGCTAAATGATCAGCGTGCTGTCCTTTGGTCAGGCAGGCCCGTTATTGGACATTATTAAGTAAACATCCGGTTTCATGGCTAAATGATCAGCGTACTGGCCTTTGGTCCGGGCAGACCCTTAAATGCATTTATAAATTAAACCACCAGCTTTATGGCTAAACTAGCTGATGTACCCGTGCATCGCTACGGGATTCTCAGAAAGACTGTCTTTGCGGTTTTCCTACCTGAAGTCGTCAGAAGGAATGTAGTGATTAAAAGCAATGTTATATATAATACTCGATCAAATTAATAAACCGCACATTTTCTCACTTTTAACGAACAGTACTACGGTGCCGATCTAACAATCCAAAGTTCCACTGTTGCAATGACCAGACCGCAGACAGCCGTGAACACTTCTCTGCCATTATTCCGTTAAATATGCACACTGCTCATTCCAATCAGTGTCTCAGAATAGGAATTGAATAGCTCGAATGCTATGATGAACCAGTTTGTTACGATCAGTAGTATCAGGAGTTTATCTAACTACCCAGCTACTTCCCGCCAATTTGCAGGCAGGCTGTTATACTCGGTACGACCGGGTGAGTTGGCTGTGCAGTTAGGGGCGCATAGCTGTGAGCTTGGATCAGGGAGGTAGTGGGTTCTAACTCCACTGTCGACAGCCCTGAAGATAGTTTTCCGTGGTCTCCAATTTTCACACCAGGAAAATGCTTGGGCTGTAACGTAATTAACGTAGTGGCTGCTTCTTTCCCACTCCTAGCCCTTTCGTACCCCATCGTCGCCATGAGTCCTATCTGTGTCGGCGCGATGTAGAGCAAATTAAAAAAACTCGGTATACAGCAGTAATCCCATCTATTGGAGATGAATGGCAACAGAGACACAAAGCAGATCACAACAAACAATGGTCAATGTAATGTTATTGTTGATCAATGATATGAGCTTTCTGTATTTTTGTCCTTCACATTCAGTTTTATTTCGACTCTGTAATATAAGGCCGTCTTATAAAATTAATTACAGCGTAGACTACAGTTCCTTAATCCCCGACTTTACATACCGATTTTAATTAAATTCTGTTTACCCATTTTCTCGTGACGGCGCTGATATTATCTTACCAACAAAAATCCATATTCATAAATATCTCCGTTATCATAGCCGATACGGTCAAAATGTATAAGAAATAAATGATCGGAAATGTAATACTATGCAACTTTATTTATATAGTAATTGTCCATAAGACCACTACACTAATAACACAAATATTCGAGAATTAAATTTTGGGCTTTCCTCTAAACTACCATTTCGCTCAGCGTGAATAAAGTTATTTATAACCTAGATTGTAGCGACTTATTCTCCGACTTTGCGTACCGATTTTATTTACGATGGGACAACTAATAACAAATATTTGAGAATTAAATTTTAGGCCTTCCCCTAAACTACCATTTTTCTTAACGTGAATAATATTATTTATGGCGTAGATTGTAGCGACTTATTCGCCGACTTTGCATATCTAATTTAATTAAGATAGAACCACTAATAACATAAATATTTGCAAATAAAATTTTAGGCCTTCCCCTAAACCACCATTTCTTTCAGAGTGAATAAGATTATTTATAGTTTATATTGTATCAACTTATTTTATAACTTTACATACTGGTTTTAATTAAGATAGGACCACTAATAATATAAATATTTGAGAATTACATTTTAGGCATTCCCCTAAACTACCATTTCTCCCAGCGTGAAAAAGATTATTTATGGCCTAGATTGTAGCGACTTATTCCCGGACTTTACATACCGATTTTCATTAAATTCTTTTCAGCCGTTTTCTCGTGATGCGTGTACATACATACATACATACAGACAGACAGACAGACAGACAGACAGACAGACAGACAGACAGACAGACAGACAGACAGACAGACAGACAGACAGACAGACAGACAGAAATTACGAAAAATTAAAAAATGGATTTCCTTGTTACTATGGACATGACTGATACAGAAATACCAATATTTTCAAATTTTGAGCAATGTACAGACAAAACTCTTATCTATATATATAAAACTAGCAAGATACCCGTGCTTCGCTACGGTAATATACTGAAATTTATAATTGAATGCTTATCGTTTTATATACAACCCGCCGATATTCGTGATCTGACTCGTTTACTGAGAGATTACGGCAACGTTCCTCCCATTTTTCAATCTTTCTTTCCAGCAATCGATTTCGTATTTCCCGGGCTAGGTCCAGGTATTCCACCCGGTCAGTTGGGTTCCTAAATCTTAGCCATGCTTTCCTATAAGCATTTTTAATGTGGATCAAATCCTTGAGGAGATCCGGCGTGGTGTCCTCTTGGGTGCCTTGGCGGTACTGAACCGGCGGCCGGACTGCAATCATAGTCATTACCCGTCCAGGACCCGTTTCCAGCACGGTCCGCACATGTTGACGACGGTCATTATTATTATTATTATTATTATTATTATTATTATTATTATTATTATTATTATTATTATTATTAGGGTGGTTGAAATTAATTGAATTTAGGTATTATTATTATTATTATTATTATTATTATTATTATTATTATTATTATTATTATTACTATTATTATTAGCCCGCCTGGTGGCCATGATCGTTAAGGCGCTGAAGTCTAAGACGGTCTAACACCGAGGTTAGCTGGTTCGAGTCCCGTTGGTCGAAAAAATTTTCACCATCTGAATGTTGGCCGGCAGGGTAGGGGAGGTGGTGGTATACAATTTCTAATCACTAGATTGCGTGCCAAAAGCCTGGATTAAATTCCAAACCTCTCCGCAGTGCTCATATGGAGTGAGGGCATATGACGCTGTTGATGGTGATTCGTCCGTCGGATGGGGACGTTAAGCCTTGAGCAGACCCCTTGGTGCTATTCGACAGGAGTAGGCTATGTGCCGGCACCGGGTTTCACCCTCTCCCTACTATCATATATCACGTCATTCATTTCATCTCCCATTAACTCCTCTGATGAGGTTGACGTCAAGAAGGGCATCCGGTCATAAAAAACCGCCACGACAAATTCATCTCACCTCATACCCGACCCCGTAGGGAAACGGGACAAGGGTTGGACAAACATTATTATTATTATTATTATTATTATTATTATTATTATTTATGTTCTGGACCCCACAGCAATATGCAAGACCGCTACTTGGCGGTAAAATACATCTGATGCCATTGTCATTGCTAACAATGTGACCAGCACCATTGTTGCGCGTAGGCAAGTGTGCGGAATTTCTGGCGATACGAATGACATACCTCCGTGTATTATTGACCTTATTAGAGAGGTGAACAATTTGACGGCCAATCTCACTCCTATCGTTTATTTCAAATGTGTTTAAATTTTTATTTATATGCCAGGAGAATCTACTCTAATCTAAGAACGTTCTCCGAAGGAAAATATGGCTGTTGAAAAAGAACCCAGGAAAGATTAAAAATGATCGGTTTATGATCAGAATAAGTACATCGCAAGTCTACAGCCTGTTTCCTATCATTCGACAGGATCAGTGATGGAATGAATATAGCCCCATCTAGCGGCGACAAGAGGAATTGTGCCGGCTGCCGAAGCTCCCCTCTGGGGCAATGATCGATGAGTGACAAATGAAATGAAATATTGGACAGTGTTGCTGGAATGAATGATGACAGGGAAAGCCGGAGTATCCGGAGAAAAACCTGTCCCGCCTTCATTTTGTCCAGCATGAATGTCACATGGAGTGACCGGGATTTAAAACACGGAACCCAGCTGTGAGAGGCCGGCGCGCTGCCGACTGAGCAACGGAGGCTCCTTATAAGTACATTACGAACAGTAAAATCAATTGGTCTCACCTCCTTTTACACCCCACCGCCGTTAAGTTTATTTACCCCCACCCTCCAAAAAATTAAAAGAAGGCGTGTTTCTTTATGTTTAAAGGAGATTCCAAATACCAATGTTCACGTTTATTACCTTCAGTTTTGAGATATAAGTATCCCCTTAAAAATAATTCACGTTTTTAACTTCCTTCCACACTCCCCCCCCCCTCCCTCACAAAGTGATATTAAAGCAAAAAATACTTGTTCCTTTAATAGTAAAGGATCTTATAAATACCAATTATCACCACTCTAACCTCTTCAGTTTTTGATTTATGTGTCCTCATGAAAGGAATTCAACTCCTTTTCACTCCCCCCCCCCAAGATTGTTCCCCCCCACCAAAACGCGCTTTTCCTTGTTTTTAAAGGAGATCAAAATACCAATTTTCACGTCTGTAACAACTTATTTTTTATTAGATGTATGTATTCTCATACAATTAAGTCAATTAATTTTTTCTATCCTTTAACACTCCAAATCCCCTTCATTGGATTTTCCGAGAATACGTGTTTGTTTACTTTTAAAGCAGATTCCAAATATCAAATTTCACGTGTGTAACATCTTCATTTTTGAGATATCAGTAGCCTAATTAAAAGAATTCAACACCATTTTCAGTCACTTTTACCCCCCACCCCCCACTACCCAAGTTGTATTTCCGAAAACTAAAAATACACTTTTCTTTATTTTTAATAGGATAAAAAAATGACCATTTTTCACTTCTGTACATGTTAAGTTTTTTGAGATATACTGTAGAAATTCTCATTTTAAAATTTAACCCCATTTTAGTTCCCCTTAAGTGGAGTTTCCAAAGACAAATCACCTATGTTTCTTCACACTTACAGGAGATTCCAAATACCCACTATTTATGTCTGCAAGATTTTACGCTTCTCAGATATTCTGTAGATATAGTCTTTCAAAAAATTCACCCCAATTTGTCACTCCTGTTTAACCGCCATTAATTGAATTTTCCAAAAGCAAAAATATACGTGTTTCTATATTTTTAAAGGAGATCCCATTTACAAATTTTCAGTTCTGTAATATCTTCAGTTTCTGGGATATATTGCCCCCATTTTTCCCGAGCTAAGCCCAGCCATCGAGCGATGAGTCCCAAGGTGGACCGTTCGATCGTTGGCTATCACTTTCTAGAGGCATTTAAGGGTTGTAAGGATTGATGACCAAGCAGGATAAAAAGAAATATTAAAACAACACTCTGACATTTATTCACATAAGCAATTAAACAACAAAATATTCTTGCTAATATTTCCTTTTTACATAACAGAGCTTTCATAATATCGGGTTTCTTCCTCGATTTAGAGTGACTTGTGTTCATATCTCCAGCTCTACTGTGCTGTAAATGAAACCAAAGAAGTAATTAGGCCACTTGCCTTTTTAAACCAAACATTTAACTGAAAGAACTAAATAAACATGTGTTCAAAGTTTCACCAATTTAAAGTTGCCTCAACACGTGGTCTTTACAATGTACACAACCGAATTAGTCATTTACAATATTTAATAATGGTTAATGACACTAACATGAACTTCAGTAGCAAAGAAAAACTGTTTCCAAAATTCTTAAATTTAATTAATTATTATCTCGATTATTTTGTCATACAGTTAACCTGTTTTATTGTAACACGATCGTATTCTTACTACTTCTCCACCGCATCATTTATCTACTGTTCATCATTAATATTTCAGAGTAATGATTTTTGATTAATTATTAATGACTTATTTTTACAATGTTTCAAAGCAATCATGCGGCTGACAAAGTTTCTACCTTTGATCTTTGCATTTCATTTCTATTCAAATTAATCTTAAAGTATTTCAGATTTTTAGAAATTTACATTACCAACGTGTGAGCTAGTTAAATAAATTTTGTTTACAAATCGAGTGCCTTTACAAAATAACGAGATGATCTTTCCTTTTAAATCTCGCTATTAAAAAAAATCAAATTCCTTCCTAGTCTTCCTTGACTTAATTTAATTAAACTTTCCCTTAAGGGCATGAAATTATTTCTTAAGGCAACACACAACGATGAATGTGATCCGCGTCACGGCGAGTGCGCGACCAGATCAGAATTAAATGAAATTAACATGGCACAAGAGAAATATACACATTTACACACACATTCACACTAGGGAAACACGTTTTATGTACACTATTTACAACGAATCCTGACTTGGCAATTTTAGTTATGATTTTTATCGATGGTCGGGACGCATAATGTCTCGCAGAAATAATTCGTGTACAGAAATTCTCTTACATTAATGGTGGCTAGTGATCGAAGTCGTGGGTATCACTTGATAGAAATACATTTCACATATCAGCGCAAGTTCATCTAATTCATGAGATTATAATGGAAGATTCTAGTAAAATCCATAAGCACTACCGTCATGTGGGCTACAGGTTGAATTTACCGCAAGCGTGAGCCTTACTCGCATTATTTTTACTTCCTACCTGTGAAATACACTCACAAACACGTGCTCCACTAATTATAATCTATCTTGCGCTCCAAATACACAAGAATAAATCAATATCACCACTAATTCATCATTTACTTAATTATGCAACGAATATCCCTCAGGATAGGCCATATTCCAGACCCTTCATGAACAGAGCACATTCTATCTCACATTTAGGAATTCTACAGTAGTTTTATGGCTCACGAGCGTTTACTTCTGTTTTACCCGATCTTTAATCAATATTATTATTATTTAAGTGATTATTACATCTACTGATTCTCCTGGAATGTCGTAAAATTAGATGACTTCGTCATAAAAAAACAACAAGTGATTTTAAAGACACTAGGTTCGACCCTATTCACTCAAAATGTACACGCAAATTTTCCGTCCGGTAACTTTCAATATTACAAATAAAGTAGATTTATCGTGTGGTCAGTGATTATTAAACTTAAGCTCCTTAAGCATGGGAAGTCAGTCAAAGACAACCTACATGTCTACTCTAATAGATTCCAAAATCTCATTCACACGTACCTAGTCTACCATGACACCTTAAGAAGTAGGAAAATGAAATATTTCTAACTACAGCAAACTGATAGATCTACGACTTAAGAAGAAAGACCTCTAGTTGTACAAAAGATAGGACAGATAAATTAAATTAAAAAGGTACTCAAGTTTTTGTAGAGTTCGATTCCCGTCGACAGTCAGTTATTTCAGCATACTCCGGCCAGTCTTCTTCCAATTACCAGAGACGCCTTACATTTTTACAGCTCCATGGAGGCTCTGTGATGGATGTCCCTCGATGAAATGATGTTGGTAGTTGCGGAATTCTTCATCTTGAGATCTTCAATTCCAAGACGTCTTCGTTGATTGCTGGTCACAAGCTGTAACTGAGATGACAAAATTAAGTATTTTGTACAAGCACACGCAGAATATAAACAGTTCGTCTACACTGTCACACTTAACTTGGCTCCTAGACGTTTTTATTCCACAGAATTCACTAATTATCAGACTAAATTCTGGTAGAACGGGCGTCGACTTGTCTTGAAATTTCTCCTTCCACGTGGTCCGGTAATGTGATGTCTCACGCAGCGAACAAGCATTAAGAAGAGCGTAAAGAGAAGAGCATTAAGCATTAAGAGAGCGATTCACTCGAAGCAAGGCCTTATATCTAATTAGCCCAGGGAGGCGTGTTCTTCAGCGAGTACGGTAATTGGCTGATGATCACCTTTAATTTGCGCAGACTATTCCAGAAACAGGCTGAGTCGCGCGTGCGAAGGCCGTCACGTGGTTAGCTATAACCTTGACACAGTCTTGCTGATGACGTATCGCACCCCTCTGAACGACAAAAAAAAACTCGTTCACGGCTCGCCACAAGTTCCCAGGTGATGTGTTGCGGCTTCAAGCAGACAATAAAATCTTTGCTTTCCACTTGTTAAAATATTCGTAAGATCGCCAATTTTCACGGGGACATCTCTCCCTTGGTTGGAATATAATTTCATTTGTAGATGAAATTATTACATAACAGTGTCCATTACTATTGTTCCGGAAAATTGGTTGTTGAATCACCTGGTAATAACTTAGTTGAGCTCGCGATAGGTGTGAGACTCGGAGTTCTTCGTTCCGCTCCTGGCATCCAGTAGCCTAGTCTCTCCATACAGGGTGTTTCTCAAGTTTTATTTCTATCTTCGGTAACTTATTTTCCCTTTTGACAGATGGTTACACGGTGTCAGCTAGTGGTGTAGGTGTTCGGTAGAGTCTTAAATTAGCGGCATTGTGGACAGCTTCGTAAGATTTATCCAAACTTTGTATTTTATAGGAGTTGTTGCCAAAGACTTTAATGATCTTGTAGGGTCCCACAAACAAGGGTGCAAATTTAGCATAAAATTTGCTTGTAGGCTCGGACACAGCTGGTCTCCTCAATAATACGTATTCGTTTAATCGGAGAGGTCGGTGAAATCTCCTCCCTTGAATCCTTCGGTTACGTCTCTCAGCGTGGCGTCTCAGTGATTCCGTTGCCTTCTCAATGTTTTCCTGGGGAGTAGGTCTTACGGTTCCAGGACACTGAATGATGTGATCCCAAGATCTCACAGGGTAATTATTAAAATGAAGCACTGATGGAATTTGGGAGGTAGCTTCGTGAATAGTGCCATTAGAACATTCCATAATAATCGGAAGTACATCTACCCATTTCCAATGAGCATTCCCGCAGAATATTCTACAGAACTTGGCCAGCTCTTGCATTACACGTTCCGCTGGATTACTAGACGGGTGTCTCACGGAATTTAGTACATGTTTGATGCCCAGTTGGGTCATGGCTTGTTTAAATTCGGCCGAGGTGAATTGCGGTCCGTGGTCTGTTAGAATAGCCTGAGGCTTTCCCATGTGAGGAATTATATTCCGGGTGATTCTCCACAGAACGGCTTTGGTAGTGGCCTTCTGGATTGGATATAACGTCACGTACTTGGAAAACACATCGATGGTCACAACCACATGACGGTTCCCTCGCTTAGAAGTTGGAATCTGACCGAACAAGTCCATTGCGTAGAGTTCTTTCGGAGCAGATGGCAAAATAGGAATGGGACTTTGCTGTAATAAATGAGAGCTTGGTTTGACTCTCTGACAAGTGTCACATGTCCTGACGACATCATTTACAAAGGTTCTCAATCCTTCCCATGTGAATGATTCTAATATCGTGGCAACAGTCTTATCTACTCCACCATGACCTGTAATTCTATGGACGTGCCAAGTAAGAAGTTCCCGTAGCTTCGGCGGTATAACAGCTCGTAGTTTCGACCTAGCAGAGTCAATGAACTTATACAGGGTTCCATTGATATAACGGAAATTTCTAGCTTGTCTCTTTATTTTCCGAAATCCTGGCTCGTTTGGGGTAAGTTTGTCTTCGAGACAGTCAATGATAGGCCGTAACTTAGGGTCCCGCTTCTGTGCCTGTCGAAGGTAGCCAAGTTTGCGTAGGAACTCGTGGTCTTCCTGTATTAACGCGATCTGATGTATCTCTGCGACTTCAGAATTAGGGTTTCGACTCAGGCAGTCGGCTAACAAGTTGTTCTTCCCGGAGCAATGTTCTAACTGGAGGTTAAATTGTTGTACAAAGAGTGTCCATCTGAAAACTCGTTCGGAAGCCATAGTTGTTTTTAACATGAAAGTTAATGCACGATGGTCAGTCCTGACAATGATGGGAAATCCGTAAATTAATTTCTGCCAGTATTTGAGAGCGTAGACTATGGATAACATTTCCAGTTCAGTTACAGAGTAATGTTTTTCGTGCTTCCTTATCTTCCTGCTGACGAAAGCCAAGTATGTCCTGTTTTCAGGGTTCGCCTTGTCTTCTTGGAAAAGAACGGCTCCTATCCCAATGTTTGAGGCATCAGTTTGTAGAATGAAGGGCCTAGTAAAGTCAGGGTATCCCAGCTTAACGTTGTTTACGAGCATTTCTTTCGTCTTAGTGAAAGCTTTGTCACATTCGGCGCTCCACTTCCATCTATTGCCCTTCTTTAGGAGATCCTGCAATGGAGCAACTGTCTGAGTGTAGTTAGGACAGTGGTTCGAAAAGAACTGGGCCATTCCCAAGAATTGCCGGACCTGTTTCACTCTCACAGGCTTAGGAAAATTACTAATGGCTTCGATCTTGACTGGGTTGGGTTTCACGCCATCGCCGTCTATGATGTGTCCCAGAAATAAAATCTCGGACTTGCAAAAGTGAGACTTCTTCAGGTTCACGTGGAAGCCAGCGTCGGATAGATTCTTAAGGAGTTTCTCCAATTTAACGAGGTGTTCCTCTAACGTTTCACTCGCTAGGAGGAGATCATCAACATACCTCGTTGTAAAGGCTTTAACCTCGTCAGTTAGGCATCTTTCGAGTGCTCGGATAAGCGCGCAGCCAGCGTTACGGATTCCGAAGGGTAGCCTGCAGAAAACATAGGTTTGCTGGTCGTATATGAAGCCTGTCAATAGCCTAGATTTTTCTTCAAGCAGAATATGAAAGTAGGATGACGTAAAATCAACAGAAGAGAAGTATCTCATACCCCTGAATTTTCTAATGACGTCTTTGATCGTCGGAGGCTGATCATTCTCTGGAATTAGCTTTTCGTTCACGGATCGAGCGTCTAAACACACGCGCAGCGATCCGTCTGGCTTAGACACGACTACTAAAGGGTTAATGAATGGACTGCTAGCTTTCATGACGATTCCATCCCTCTCCATTTCTTCAATAATCTTGCCGACTCTGGAGTAAAATTTTTCCGGTATCGGATACGGCTTCTTCTTGAAGGGTAGCCAGTCTGTCACAAGAAGTGAGTATTGAAAGTTGGGAATAAGACCTGGTTTGGAATCGAACAAGTTCTTATATTTCAGTAGCAAATTCTGCAGCTGAATCTGTTCTTTTTCCGTACCCATGGCTTGCCTTGATTTCTCAAAAATGAGATCGAAGGGGTGTATGTCGTTATCGCCTTCTTCTAATACTTTATCCATGGCCATTAAAATTTCCTCAGAGGCCTCATGGTCTTCGGTTTCCCTCGGAGATAAGGCGTCTGTTTCCCCGCAATAAGCAGATGGATCGTTTACATCGGAAGGGTTTAGCATGGCAGTCTCGGAAAAATCCGCCTTCCTGAATTGAATGGAGTTTGACTGCATGTCAATCATGGCTTGGTAAGACATTAGGAAGTCTGCACCCAAAATAATATTAAATTTAATGTTGGACATGGCTAGGAATACTTGAGGAAATATCGTCCGTCCAATCTCGACATCCAACAATGTCTGTTGTTTGCACATGACAGACTTGTCCGGTATTATGCCTTTAATTTTTACGTGAGATACCGGTATGACAGGTATATCATTTCGGTCCCTCAGGTCTCTCAAAAATGCCGTCGAAATGACGCTAATCGTCGATCCAGTATCTATGAGACATTTTACGTGAACATTGCAGATTCGTGCTGAAATGATGGGTAACGTCGATGGTATTTCGCTGTTACGCTGACCAACTTCATCTAACAAGTCTTCGGGCTTGGTAGTCCATGAGTCGACCTGTACCACAATCCATTCTTGAAGTTTCGTGATTTTGCCTTCAGGATTCAGGCTATCTCCTCTTACTGGAGATGGAGTTTTTTTTTGTCAGCACCTTGGCTGTGCTCCTGACTCGAGTTGTTATGTTGGCTTCCCCGAGCCTTGGCCTCTTGGTATTGAAGGCTTTCCGCTCCCACGATATCAGGGTTGGTATCCTGGGTTTGGATTGCTCTTCGCCATCTTTCGTTTTCCTGCGTCGAGTTTTGAAGGTCTTTTAGATATTTTTCCTTTTCTTCTTCTCGCCAGTCTCTCCTTCCTCTTGAGTGGCGGAAGTCCTGGTTTCGGTTCCAGCTCCTTCGGTAATCTGAGTATGGACGCTTCCTCTCGTTACGTCTGGAATATTCCCAGTTTCTAATGGGTCTATTTCTGCGTACGGGCGATCGATCACGAGGTGAATCTTGCCCTCCAGGGTTACGTTTCCACGTTCTCCCTTGGTTGACTGATTTCGATTCTTCCTCCTTATTCGTTGTTACCTGATGGATCTGAGGTTCCGAGTTTCGTCCCTGACGAACTGGTTCCTTGGATGTCATGTCTAATTGTCTTAGTAACGCCTCAGCCTGAATTGCAGATTGTGTATTTGAGGCTATCATGATCCTCTGCACATCTGGTGGTAACTGTCGGGTGATCAACTTAACCAACTCAGGTTCTGATGGCGGTGAGTCTAGTTCCCTTAATTTTCTTAATTGGCTGGACAGGAAGTCCGCATATCTCGTGGGCGTAGATGATGCATATTTCCTGGCGTATAACTCCGTCCTAAGGTTGTATTGGACGTCGCTATTCCAGTACTTCTCCAGGAATGCTTTCTTGAAACTTTCGAAATCGTCAAACGAAAATCGAAATGCGACAAACCAGGTATGAACTGAGTCTTCCAGGAATTTTTCGGTGACTCTTAGCTGCCTTTCTGGTGGAATTTTCGCATCGCGAAAGTAATCCTGCAGTTCCCGAATAAAGCCTTTCGGAGTCACGTTTCCTCTAACGTTATTGAATTTCTTGGGTTGGTCTTCGTGAAGACGAATTATATTTACTATTTGCGTCTGGCCGGTTGTGTTCATTTGAGACGCATTTACTGTCGGCTCTGAAGAAATGTCGATTGTATTCGCAGCGCCTGTCCCTGCAGTTGCAAGTGGAGTTGACGTCAGACCCGTGCCGGTTACACGTTGCTCCAGTAATGCCTGCTTCTCTAGCAATGAGTTGGTGACCTTGCTAGTGTTCTCGTTCTGGATTTTCAGGAGATGCATTTCATGTACAAGCTCCTTAATTCCATCCGTGTACTCCTTTCGAATCCCTTCGGTTTCAGTTTTTGACTCAGTCGTGACCTTATGTATGGCATTCATCAGGGTGGTTTTGATGGTTTTTATTTCGCCCCAACTATCCTCAAGCGACTCGTGGATATAATCCATCCGTTCCGAGGTATCGACTTGGGATGTCTCGATTTTGTCGAGAATGCCCTTTTCGACTTGTTGTAGTTTCTCGTTTAATCCAATGAATTTCTTCGCCCAAGCCGTTTTCGTAACCTTAAGGTCCTCTGAATTTGTGTCAATCTTTTCCTCAATATTCAGGAATGATTGTTCAACTTCGCCCTTGTATTTGTCGATTCCAGTTAATATGTCCTGCTGAACGTTCGCCAGTCGTTCACTGAATTCATTGGACATGCCCGCCATAGACTTGGCAATGTTTTCGTTTACCTCCCTTTTCATAGTAGCGAAATCATTCTTGACTATTACGAGCTCGCTCTGCATTGAGGCTAGCTTGCCGTTAAAAAGTTTAATGTCCGAACATATTTTTCCTAAACCTTCTTCAGTTTGGTTTTTAATGTCCGTCAACTTTTCTTCAATAGCTTCCCCGAGAGATTTTTCGAGATTTATTTGTGCGTCACTGAGATCACTAAGTCCTTTTTCTAAGTGTACCTGAGTGTCACTAAGTTTTCTCTCTAACTGCAATTGATTTTCATTAAGTTTTTCCTCTAAGGTTTTCTCTAAGTTAGCTTGACTATTATTGAGTTCAAAGAGTCCTTTCTCTAAGTTAGTCTGATTTCCGCTAAGTTTTTCCTCTAAGTGAGCCTGATTTTCATTAAGTTTTTTCTCTAAGCTTTTCTCTAAGTTAGCATTGATCCTCTCCTCCATTGCCAACAACATCTGCCTTAAGTCCTCCATAGTTACAATTATTCATTAAATGGCTATTCTGGTATTGGAAGGATTCTAACCGGGCTACTGAAATATTGGGAACCGAACTCTATCAAATTTGTGAAGGCACCGATTTGTCGATATCATGAAAGTTCCAAATTTTCACCAATATCGGTCGCAATTATGAATCTAACTTTAATTAATTATCATCGCAGCAAATTCAAATTTCTAATTACCAGCAAGAATTTGTTTTTAACAATATTCATACGAGTTACATTTAACATGTGCTTATGTTAGCCACAAGAATTTGGGCGAATAAATGTGTCAGAGTCAGCCTAATTTAATTGGTCATCTGATCTTGTCAATGTCATAAACACTGGACAGCACAAGACCATTTTCGAGCCTGGATAAGCCAATCTCGAGCCCCACGCTTGGATTAAGCCATCTTAAATGCCCCCATCTTTCCCGAGCTAAGCCCAGCCATCGAGCGATGAGTCCCAAGGTGGACCGTTCGATCGTTGGCTATCACTTTCTAGAGGCATTTAAGGGTTGTAAGGATTGATGACCAAGCAGGATAAAAAGAAATATTAAAACAACACTCTGACATTTATTCACATAAGCAATTAAACAACAAAATATTCTTGCTAATATTTCCTTTTTACATAACAGAGCTTTCATAATATCGGGTTTCTTCCTCGATTTAGAGTGACTTGTGTTCATATCTCCAGCTCTACTGTGCTGTAAATGAAACCAAAGAAGTAATTAGGCCACTTGCCTTTTTAAACCAAACATTTAACTGAAAGAACTAAATAAACATGTGTTCAAAGTTTCACCAATTTAAAGTTGCCTCAACACGTGGTCTTTACAATGTACACAACCGAATTAGTCATTTACAATATTTAATAATGGTTAATGACACTAACATGAACTTCAGTAGCAAAGAAAAACTGTTTCCAAAATTCTTAAATTTAATTAATTATTATCTCGATTATTTTGTCATACAGTTAACCTGTTTTATTGTAACACGATCGTATTCTTACTACTTCTCCACCGCATCATTTATCTACTGTTCATCATTAATATTTCAGAGTAATGATTTTTGATTAATTATTAATGACTTATTTTTACAATGTTTCAAAGCAATCATGCGGCTGACAAAGTTTCTACCTTTGATCTTTGCATTTCATTTCTATTCAAATTAATCTTAAAGTATTTCAGATTTTTAGAAATTTACATTACCAACGTGTGAGCTAGTTAAATAAATTTTGTTTACAAATCGAGTGCCTTTACAAAATAACGAGATGATCTTTCCTTTTAAATCTCGCTATTAAAAAAAAATCAAATTCCTTCCTAGTCTTCCTTGACTTAATTTAATTAAACTTTCCCTTAAGGGCATGAAATTATTTCTTAAGGCAACACACAACGATGAATGTGATCCGCGTCACGGCGAGTGCGCGACCAGATCAGAATTAAATGAAATTAACATGGCACAAGAGAAATATACACATTTACACACACATTCACACTAGGGAAACACGTTTTATGTACACTATTTACAACGAATCCTGACTTGGCAATTTTAGTTATGATTTTTATCGATGGTCGGGACGCATAATGTCTCGCAGAAATAATTCGTGTACAGAAATTCTCTTACATTAATGGTGGCTAGTGATCGAAGTCGTGGGTATCACTTGATAGAAATACATTTCACATATCAGCGCAAGTTCATCTAATTCATGAGATTATAATGGAAGATTCTAGTAAAATCCATAAGCACTACCGTCATGTGGGCTACAGGTTGAATTTACCGCAAGCGTGAGCCTTACTCGCATTATTTTTACTTCCTACCTGTGAAATACACTCACAAACACGTGCTCCACTAATTATA